>NC_089263.1:19617908-19823601 GCF_963930625.1 Muntiacus reevesi
ACCATTATTTTTTTTTCCAGTTAGAATTACGCAGTAAGATTTAAACAGATGAACACTTAAATCAACTAAGACCAACTATGAGTCAGCTAAACATGTCCTGACATGGAAGGCTCTAAGATACACTGTTGGATGAGAAAAAGCAAATCACAGACAACTTGCCAGAATGTTATCTCATTTATACGATGTGTTTTCTAAGGATACAAATGTTTCTGGGAATGCACAGGGACCAAGTCTGGAAGGACACCGACCCTTGGGGAGCGGCTACAGGGACTCCAGCTTTATGTTTCCATTTCTCATAAAGAGAATGTATTGTTATATAATTGGTCTAAGTAACAGTTAATTTTTAAACAGTCACAAAAATACCACAAGGCCATTTATTACTTTAGGCTGGTGCCGGTTACCCTACTCTTGAAACATCATCAGGTTAACTTTTAGTTACTGAATGCTGAGTTGTTTTTTTTTTTTTTTGTCACACTTCTGCTCAAAAGTCACTTGGCTCCCCCTTGCCTCAGGAGTGAGATCCACCTTCTTAGCCTGACCCCAGCCAAGGTGAGCTTGTGCTGTTCACATCACCCTGGCACACCGGAGCACATCAGGAAGGCCCCTGCCAGGCCTCTGCTTATGCAGTTCCCATACTCAGAATGCTCTCCACCTGCCTGCCTCTCTCCCTACGCAAGTCCTAATCATGGTTCAAGGCCCAGCTGTGACCTCTCTGCCTCCGTGGCCAGACTTCAACCATTCCTGGTCCCCACTTGGCCTTTAGCCTTGGATTTCAGCCTTTTTTCTGAAGATATGAAGAACACTGATGCCTCCTTTAAAGTGCAATTATTGCTGAGGAGTGGGCACTTTTAAACTTTACTGTGTCAAAGGTTATAGTAGAAGACTGTAAAAACAGTCTTGTGAGCAGATACTATAATTATTACTCCCTTTTTAAGAGCTCAGGCTCAGAGCTGCCCAAGGGCACACATCAAGCTAACGGTGGAGCTACTAATTACATGTTGACATAGCTCCCAGTAAGACTGAAATCCCAGGAGAGCAGAGACCACAACTATCTTGTTCACTCTGGCATGCCTGACATTCACCAGTTGCTAAACCAATATGAATTAAATGATTAATGCCCACAAGCATCTTGAGACATAAATATTGATACTTTCTTTAGAAAATGATAGTAGCAAATATTTAGCCCACTTGCCAGGCTCCCACTAAGTGGTCCCATGGATGGTTCCATTTAGCAGCAGCAATCATCCTAGGTGGTAGGTATTTTGTTATTACTGTCATGAGGATGAGCCTCAGAGGAGTTAAATGAACTCCCCAAGGTCACACAGCAAATAAGGAGGATCTGATTCAGGCCTGCGTGGGGGCCCAACCTCCCTCATTTTCATCACCCACTACACTCCATGTCTCTTCTCCGGGCTGCTGGCTCTGTACTATTTTTCAGGGAAAGAAACTGTGGACAGTGAGATGACCCTCTTGGTATCACTCAGCGAAGCAGCAAGTGCGGGTTCTGGGAACCCAGGAAGGGTCCACCTGTACCTCCCCTCCTTTCCCCAACCCCCTCTCCCGCCATCACCGAGAGCAAGTCCCGCGGCGTTTGTCTTGACGCTTACCCCGCACAATTGTAGGCACTGCGTGGGAGTTACTGGGCACAGCCTCCCGGAGGGTCGTGATGAGGGAGGCGGCCACTCTTTGCAGGGGTCCATGAGTCATTTGAGGGACTGCCTGGCCGCCCCCAGACGGTGGCACTGCCCACCACTGTCAGGGTCCCGGGCACACACCGGAGCAGTGGATGAGGCGGGGTGGGTGGGAACATGGTGAGAAGCTTCGCGGCTCCATCCAGATGCGAAGTGTCCCTCCCACACTTCCCCCGGCAGCAGGGACCTCCATTAGAGCCCCCCAGAGGAGTCAGAATCCACACCTCCGCAAATGGGCCCGCTTTCCCAGGGCCCCCCTGCCCAGACCTTCTCTGGGCTCTGTGGGTTTTGACACCTCTCCGCAACCTGGCGGGGGTCCACCTCGCACCTTTGGTCCGAATAAAAGCTCAGTCCTGGAGGTGGCCGGCCCGGCCTGCCTCGAGGAGCCCGCAGCCAGCCCCGGCCATGGCCCAGTCCCCTCCTCTGCAGAGCCTCCTCGGCCACGACCACTGGATCTTCCCTCAGGGCTGGGGCTGGGTCGGCCACTCGGATTCCACGTCCCCGGCCTCCTCCTCCTCGGACTCGTCCGGCTCGTGCCCCTGCGACCGCGCCCGCGGGCCCTCGCAGCCCGCGGCCGCAGCCCGCAGCGCCGCAGAGGCCGCCTCGACGGCGCCCAATCGGGCGCGCACCCGGCCGGCAGGCGGGCAGCGGCAGAGCGCCAGCGAGCGAGAGAAGCTGCGCATGCGCACGCTCGCCCGCGCCCTACACGAGCTGCGCCGCTTTCTGCCTCCGTCCGTGGCGCCTGCTGGCCAGAGCCTGACCAAGATCGAGACGCTGCGCCTGGCCATCCGCTACATCGGACACCTGTCGGCCGTGCTGGGCCTCAGCGAGGACAGCCTGCAGCGCCGGCGCCGTCAGCGCAGTGACGCGGCGCCCTCTCGGGGCTGCGCGCTGTGCCCCGACGGCGGCCCCGCGGAGGCGCAGAGGCAAGGCTGCTGCTCCGGCTCGGCCGCCGGTGCCGCTGTGTCCTGGGGGTCCCCGCCCGTCTGCCCCGAGGCCCTAGCGGCGCCCGAGCGCCTGGGGAGCAGGGTCCCCGACATGGGACCCTGGCTGACACCCCCTTACTGCCCCGGGATGCAGTCGCCCCCACAGCTCTCTCAAGGAAGAGCCCCTGATGCGGCCCTTTGGACGTCGCCTCAAGCCTGTTGTGGAACGCAGACACCCCCAGAGCCCCGGAACCAGCCCACGCCCTGGACATCGCCCCCCGCTTCTCTGGAGCTGGCTACAGTGTACCAGGTGCGCGCCCAGGCTCTCGCCACTTCCCTCGGAGTGGTCCCCAGGCTTCGATTGGAAACGGAGGGGGTGAGTAAGCTCTGGTCTCCCGAGAATCTCATGCCTTTTAGATCCCGGGCTACCTAATCCTGATTAGGGATGGAGAGGAGCTGAAGCGGAGGGATGAAGAGGACCGTAACTTCCTTGGGGAGAGGGGTGGGGCCCTGGGAAGTTAAGTCCACCCCCACCTCTACCTAAACGCCTTCACAGCCATGGGGAGGAGGGGGGAATCTTAAGACTTGCTTTCAGAGTACAGGATGGAAGGTAGCAGGGGCCTTCAGGAAATTCCCTCCTGTTGCTCCGTATTGCCGGGAGGTGGGGGACAGTGAGAATAGAGGGGAGGCATGGCTACCCCAGGGGGAGGGGCTTCCTAAGTAGATGGGCTTGGAACTGGTGACCTTCATGTTTACCTCAAGCTGCCGTAAAAAAGCATATTAATAAACGAGATTTACTGAATGCTTACTGTGTGCCCAACCCCATTCTTGGTACTTTACATGTATTAACTCATCAGCCCTGCGGCAACCCTATGAAGTGGGTTTTGTTGTCATCATCGCCGTTTTATAGAGGAAAAAACTGAGACTAAAAGAGGCTATCCACTTCTCACAGCTAGTGAGTAGCTGAGCTGGGATTTGAACCTGGCAGTGTATCTCCAGAGCCTGCACCCTTCACCATTGTGCTTCAGTGCATCTATGGCCTCAGGGCTGTTCAGCAGCTGCCAGCCACACTATGGGCAACCTTCAGGTTCGGGATTTCAGGGCCTGAGGCAATGGTCCACTAACCTGCTGCTCTCCTCTCCCTCAGGGTATCTCTGTGTCTCCGGAGGCCTGTCTGTTGCCAGAAACCCCTCCTCTCTTGCCCCGCCCAGCCTGCCAGCGACTGCAGCCTCAGACCCAGTGGGGATGCTGGAGCCACGCGGCAGAGGTGCTGCCCAACTCGGAGGACCAGGGACCAGGCCCTGCCCTCCAGCTCAGTGATGAAAGCCCTCCCCAGAACTCAGGCCTTCCGCTCAGCGGCTGCCCTGAATTTTGGCAAGAAGATTTGGAGGGGACTCACCTGGGCATGTTCTACTAATGGCCTTGCTTGCCAATAGTAAAGGCCACCCCCTTTTTCAGCCAGGAATCAGGCCTGTGGTGTAGGCTGCCCGCCTCATCGGCTACTTCAGTAGTATTCAGGCTTTCTTTTATCAAGGATCCCTTTTCCAAGTGATGTCTTTCATAGAAGCAGTGTTTAAAGCAGATAGGGGGTTACCTCCCTGGCTGAAGTCGAGGCTGGGACAGTCCCTCCACTCCCTGACATCCCCCAGAATGTCCAGTGCTCTGGGGGCACAGCCTGAGTGGCAGTAAGATGGTGGTTACTTGACCACAGTGGTTGGCCAGGCTGGGACTGGTGGGGGAGTGGACTGGGGGGGGGGGAGTGGGAAGAAATCTATATGCTTAGATTTTGTACTTCTTAAAAAAAACACACACACAAAAATTTGGTTTGTCTGTTTTTCTTCTGTCCACCTGGGTTTTTATTGCTTCTGGAAAAGGAAAAATGTTCCCATAGGGCAAGGAACAAGTCATGCTGCTTTTCCCCTCCGGAAATCCAGCCCTACTGAGGTTGATATAGGCCCTCACTTGCCAATTTGACAGTAATTATCGTGCAGGGGCTCCACCTGGCCTGCTGGGCAAGGTGGGTTAACGCTTGGGCCTGTCCCCTTGCCTCAACCCCACTACCATGGCCCTTTCCCATTCTCCTGGGTGCATTCCTGCTGATCCACTGGGCTCTTTCACAGTTAGGTGAAATTGTTTCCCAAAAGGTGCTTGTGCGTGGCTCCCACGTGCTGTTGTTCAGTCACTCAATTGTGTCCAGCTCTTTGCAACTACGTGGACTACAGCATGCCAGGTTCCCCGTCCATCACTGTCTGCCGGAATTTGCTCAGATTCATGTCCATTGAGTCAGTGATGCCATCCAACTATCTCATCCTCTGGCACCCCCTTCTCCTTCTGCTTTAAGTCTCAGTATCAGAGTCTTTTCCCATGGGTTAGGTCCAGTGGATTATTTTACTGGGGCTGCCATGAGACAGCCTAGTCAGAGCCTCCCTTGGTCTTTATGGCAGCCTCATGGAAATGGAGCCAGGATGGGGACCGTTCTAATGGTGCAGTGTGAGAGAGAGGGCAGGAGGAAGACCAGAGCGTGAGTTCCCACACGCAGGGCCTCCCATCTGACCCGCTGTCTGCTGATATGCCCTTTGACCACAGGCAAGTCACTCCTCTGTGCCTCAGTTTCCCCATCTCTTAAAAGAGGAACTGGTTTAGGTGACCAGTCCCCCAACCTTTCAGATGTGGGTTCTGTTTCCTACCCCAGGGCCCTCTGTAGGAGCTGCCAGCCCCCTCAGAGGTGGAGGACACCTCACCCGAGGTTGCATACAGCAAGAGATGGACACAGGGTACCACCGCCCTGGGTGTACATTCATTCAGCTCTTAACTCTGTGTAACCGTGGGCAAGCTTCAAAACCTCCCTGAGCCTCTGTGTCCGCAGCTGTGAAGTGGAGACAATTATAAACCCTACCTCTCGGTTCTTAGGCTTGGCACACGGTAATTACTCAATGCTTCCCAGGTAGCTCAGTGGGAAAGAATCTGCTTATCAATGCAGGAGACGTGGGTTTGATCCCTGGTTCAGGAATATCCCTTAGAAAAGTAAATGGCAACCCACTCTAGTATTCTTACCTAGAGAATCCCATGGACAGAGGAGCCTGGCGAGCTACAGTCCATGGGGTCGCGAAGAGTTGGATACAACTTAGCGACTAAACAACAACAAAAAGAGCTCAATACAGAATACTTGAAGAGTCACCTGACCCCAGAGATGCTCCAGTCCAGTGGTCCCTTCACCTGATTACAGGTTGAGTCATCTGGTTCCAGGGTCCTACCCTGAGAGTGCATCAAGCCAGGACCTGGGAACCTGGGGCTGAGGCCCAACCAGGTCCAGGAGCAATGGATATTTTTTGCTCTTTTCATTTTTATGAAAACAGGTCCGGAGAGAGGAGAACTCTATCTGGCCCTTCAGCTGGGTTGGAACTTCAAGCCCCTGGCTCCCTGTCCAGTGCTCTTTCCTTCTTGAGAAGACCCAAGGTCTTGGCTCCACAGTCACACAACACCTGCACAGACGGTGGAGCTGAATAACTGCCCGTTTCCTTCCTTTGGCTCCCACCTATCTGGGCATAGTCTTTATAGGGACAGAGAGAAGTACTTCCTGGTCCAGTCACTGATGACATCGGCAGGGGCTGGAGTGGAGCTCCCACCAGCAGCAGCCAGAGCTGAGCGTCTTCTAGAAGTTGGCAACCCTGTTCTCCCAACTCCCCTCAAGAGATGTTCCTTTGGGAGATACAAAGGCAGACTCAAAAGGCTGATGTCACCCCAACTGGAGTTGCATGGGACACTTCCTAGTTGCTGCTGGAGTGGGGGAAGCAGGGCCCAGGGGTGTTAGGTCAACCCCCCCACCCCTGTCCTTACCCTTTGGGAGCGCAGGCTCAGCCCTGCCCCTCAGGATCATCAGCCCCTTGCCCCCATTTATGGCTCCATCCCAGGCAGGCTGCTCTTGGCTGCACCTCCACTAAGGCCTTGCAGGGGAGGCTGGTCCTCTCTCTGGGATGACTGGCCTACCCATACCTTCCTGGGGACCCAGGCACCATCCATGGGAGATTGGACATTTCCTGAGTACCTCTCCCAGGCCTTTCAATGACCCTGCAGTGCAGAGGACATGCCTCCTGAGGAGTCTCCTGGAGGGGGGGAGGTGAGCGAGGGCACCACCCGCTGCTGCTTCTGGCTCATCTTAAGGACTTGCCATCACCCGCTGGCTGGGAGAGGTGGATCCACCTGTTGACAAATCTCTGAACCGAGGCTGAGCGACTGGACTTCTAGCCACTTCCTGTTCTGCCTACCCCCTGCAAACAGGTCTCTGGCTCTGCCTGTCCCTTTTGCATCCTCCAGACAGATTTCCTCCAGCCACATAGGGGCTGTGAATGCCAGTGCTGTGAGTGGTCAGGTGACGAGCAGGTAACTACCACATCACCAAATGGAGGCTGGCTTCCGCTCCGGCACCGGCACTGGCATTAGAGCCTGAGTCTTAATATCCCTGCTCCACAGTTTCTTTATCTCAACACTGAGATAAAGACGGTCCTTATCTCCCTGTTGGGAACCAAATGAGATAATGCGCATAAACGCTTAGTGCCAGGCTCAGAGACTAGAGTCCCTGCTGACTCTTCTATCCGGGGGGGCCAGCTCTCCCCCAGAGACCCTAGATGGTGGGTCTGGTCCCTTCCCCAGCAGGGACCCCAGAAGGTCACGTGCCAGCTGCAGCCACTGAGCCCTGGAGACAGGAAGGGCTGGTCCAGGGGGGCTGGGCTTGGGGGAGCCTCCTGGTTGGTGGAGGGACCCACAACCAAGGCTGGCCGCGCCCCTTGGCCCCGCCCCACCCTTTGACGTGCGGAGGGCAATGGAGCGCAGAGGAGCCTTCCTGGCCCCAGGCCCGCTGGCGCGAGCTTCTCACAAAAGCCTAGGAGGGAAAGAGCCAATGGGGCCTTGAGCAGGAGACAGCTCTCCTTGAGTGTCAGACTGTGCGCTAAGTACGTGACTCAGATCCACACACCAACCGTATGATATGCATGCATGCAAGCTTAGTCTGTCAGTCATGTCAGATTTTTTGTGACCCCATGGACTGGAGCCCCCCAGGCTCCTCTGTCCATGGAATTCTCCAGGCAAGAATACTGGAGTGGGTTGCCATTTCCTTCTCCAGGGGATCTTCCCGACCCAGAGATCAAATCCACATCTCCTGCATTGGTAGGCGGATTCTTTACCACTGCGCCACCTGGGAAGCCAACCCTATGATATAAAATGTCTTTATACCGCAGATGAGGAAACCAAAGCCTAGAGGGTGGAGAAACACTGCCTGGAGCAGCTCACAGGTGATGTCAACTGAAGGTGACCCCTGAGGTGCCTGAACTGTCTTTTCCCACCCTCTGTCCTCCCTCGGCACCCCCCCGCCTCCGCCAAGCAGCCTTGGGCACTCAGCTGGGCCTCCTTTGCCAAGAAATTTCCACCAAGGCCAATGTGGGCCGAGGAGCCCTGTGAGTCCCAGACCTTCTCCTCAGAGTTGGCCCTGATCACTGGCTGCCCCAGGTGATCTGGAGGGCACCTGTCTTCTGTAGGCTACTCTTGAAAACAACCAGTTTAAAAATTGACAGATTTCCCTAATAGTCCAATGGTTAAAAATCCACCTGCCAATACAGGGAACACAGGTTTGATCTCTGCTTCAGGAACTAAGATCCTACATACCACAGAGCAACTAGAGAGCCTGTGTGCTACCACTAGAGAAAGCCCATGTGCCACAACAAAGACCCAGCACAGCCAAAATTTTTTAAAAAATTAATTTTTAAAAAACTGACATGTCACTCTGGGATCCTGGCAATGTGGCAGGACATTCCCTTGGCCTATGTGCAGACCCATTCTGCTCAAGTTCAGTAATGAGTCTGGAAGCTCGTCTAGAAATCTTTTATTTACATTTTATCTTAGAAAAAAATATACAGATCTGGTGCTCTGTAGACTTATCAGCTCCAGGGTCTTTAGGAGAAGATAGGAGATGGCACAGGGCAGCCCACAAGGCCATCCATCATCCACTGAGGACTTCTCATCTGACCCTGGAGCTGGACTCCCTGAGATCAGACCCAGAGCCTTGGGCGACAGGAGCCATGCCAAGCCTGGGGTGCCATTGGCGTGGGGGCAGGAGCTGGGAGGCACTTGGACAGCCTGAGCATCAGAAACTGGAGTGGTCCCCTGGGAAGAGTGGAGTGAACATGGGCCAGAGACTCTGTCCCCAAGGGGAGGATGCTGGTGCCTCAGGCTTCAGAAACAGGGGCCCTGCCATGGGTCCCTGGGACAGAGGCGTGTGGGCATCTCACATAGGGACCAGGTGAATGTATGGACCAGAGACTGCTTAGCTGTGTTCTTTGAACCAGTTTAACACCACCTCCTTGTTCTCCTTCACCCAGTTGATATTGGCTTTGGTCTTCTCCAGGGCTTGCTCCAGAGCCCGTGTTCCTGAGCCGAAGCCGACATCCATGTTGTTCTCCTTGAACTCCTCCAGCTGCCAGGAAAAGGATACTTCTGAGCCTCAGGCTGGGTCTCTAACACAGCCCTGAGGAGAGGGCTACCAGGTCCTCTATCCCTCCCGGCCATGTTAGAGCCCCTGTGGATAGGGAATCCTTCCCTCTCACTGGCAGATGTGAAAAATGACAGCCCCAAAGGTCAACCAGGCTCCTATGTGTATTTGGACTTCATTGTGAGGTTCTTCATTGAGCTGATGCTCTGTTTTTAATTGAAATACAATCTTAATCCAATCAAGGGAGGAAAGAAGGACAAATTAAACAGGCACCACAAGGGAGCAAGCAGCCAAATTCAAAATGTATAGAAATGGCCACTTCTATAGCACACATGACCTGGCTGCTTGAGCAAATAAGTGGGTTTTTTTTTTTTTTTAAGATTAAAATATGTATTAGTACTGGAGGTTGTAGCAATGGCAATTAGGCAAGAAAATGAAATTAAAAGCATTCAGAAAGGAAGAAGTAAACTATTTCTATTTACAGATGACCCAATTTTATACACAGAAAACTCCAAGGAATTGAAATGGAAAAAAAGCACAACTATTAAAACTTGAGTTCAATAAGTTTTCAGGATACAAGATCAATATACAAAAATTAATTGTATTTCTATACACTAGCTGTGAAAAATCTGAAAACAAAATTAAGAAAACAGTTCCATTAACAATAGCATCAAAAAGAATAAAATACTTAGGAATAAACTTGACAAAAGAAGTGCAAGACTGGTATGTGGAAAACTAAAAAATATTGTTGAGAAAACTTAAGAAGACCTAAATAAAAGAGGGAAAAAGACTTAAATAAATCTGTGTTAATGAATTGGTAGATTTAATATTACTAACATGGAAATGCTCCCCAAATTGATCCACAGATTCAGTGCAATCCCTATCTAAATTTCAACTGTCCTTTTTTGCAGAAATTGGCAAGCTGATTCATAAAGAAATTCATAAAGAAATGCAAAGACTCAGAATAGCAAAATGACTTTGAAAAAGAACAAAGTTGGAGGGCTTACAATCCAAATTTCAAAACTCACTACAAATCTATGATAAGACAACACTGCTAACCTAAATATAAACAGATAGATTAGTGAAATAGAATTGAGAGTCCAGAAATGGACCCTAACATTTATAGTCAATTGATTTTCAACAGAGATGTCAAGATCATTCAATAGGTGAAAGAATAGTCATTTTATCAACAGAGGAATGGTTAAAGAAGATGTGGTACATGTATACAATAGAATATTACTCAGCCATAAAAAAGAACAAAATAATGCCATTTGCCACAACATGGATGAACCTAGAGATTGTCATACTAAGTGAAGTAAATCAGACAGAGAAAGACAAATATATGTTATCACTTACATGTGGAATCTAATTTTAAAACTGATATAAATGAACTTATTTACAAGATAGAAAAAGACTTACAGATATGGGAAACAAATTTATGGTTACAAAAGGGGAAACATGGGGGGTGAGGAAGGATAAATCAGGAACTTAGAATTTAGCACTATAAGCTAGATAACCAATATTCTATGATAACCTGTGTGAGAAAAGAATCTGAAAAAGAATGAATATATGTATATGTATAACTGATTCACCATGCTGCAAACTGAAACTATCACAACATTGTAAATCAACTATACTCCAATGACTTTTTTAAAAAAAATTAATAATATTACAAAAAAGAATAGTCCTTTAAATAAATGGGACTGGGACAACTGGATAACCACATGCAAAAGGATGAAGTTGGACCTCTGCCTTACACCATACACAGAAATCAAGTCAAACTGATCACTCCTAAATGTAAGAGCTAAGATGATAAGAATCTTAGTAAGAAGCATAGATATGACTTCAGATTGGTAATTGTTTCTTATATATGGCACATAAAGCACAAGCAGCAGAAGAAAAATAGTAAGTTAGACTTCATCAAAATAAAAAAACTTCTGTGTATCAAAGACATTGTAAAGAGATTGAAAGAACAATTCACAAAATCAGAGAAAATACTTGCAAATCATGTGTCTAATAAGGGCCTGGTATCTAGGATATATAAAGAACTCTTAAAACTCACAATAAAAAGACAAATACACTAATGAAAAACTGAATGAAGGATTTGAATACATTCCTCCAAAGAAGATATACGAATGGCCAAAAAGCACGTGAAAAGATGCTTAACATCATGAGTCATCAGAGACATGAAACTCATAACCATGAGATACACTTTAACTTTAAAAAAGAGATGTAATTTAAAAAAAAAAGGAAAATAACAATTTTCCCCCAAACATAAAGAAATTGGAACCTTCATACATTGCTGATGGGAATGTAAATTGATGCAGTTGCTTTAAAAAACATTTTGGTGGTTTCTCAAAAAACATAGTTATCAAATGACCTAGCAATTCCACTCCTAGGAATACATTCAAAGGAAGTGAAAACAGAGATTCACTCAAAAATGTGTAAAAGGGACTTCCCTGACAGTCCAATGGTTAAGACTCTGCACTCTTAATTAAAGCAGGGGCCATGGGTTCAATCCCTGGTTGGGGAACTAAGATCTCGCCAACTGCCATGGCATGCCAAAAAACAAAAGAGAGAGAGAGCGAATTTGAAAATGTCCTGGATATAGGATGATAGTAAGGAATTGTTCATTTTCTTGGGTTTGCTAATGATACATTATGTTTTAAAATTTTCTTTACTTTAGATATGACCAAAGTGTTTACAAATGAAATTATATAATATCAGAGATTTGCTTGAAGACTATCTGCCCCTAAAAAAAAGTGTCGGCAAATGTTGATAATTATTCAATCTGAATAATGGGTACATGGACGTTCATTATATTATTCTCTGTACCTTTTGCCAATACAAAAATTCCAAGATGAATAACTGCGATTGAACTGTGACATTTAAGAAGTCTGGATACCCAGCTTCCTCTGCACATGAAGAAGGCCTGACCACATGGAGCCCCACTGCCTTATGAACACCTCCTGCCTTTCGGTAGGAGCTGAGTGGCGGCTGTCCCCTGAGACTGGGGATGGGCCTCCGGGGCATGAGCCCCCGGGTCCCAGGCTTCTTACCTGCTGGAGCTCAAAGTCAGTGGAGAATCTTCGGGTCACACCTTGGATGAGGTTGGAGAAGGAGAAGGAACCACCGCCATAACTGCAGGACGGGAGGAGAGAGAGGAGCCATGAGCGGGGCGGGGAAGCAATGTTCAGTGACTGGCGGGCAACACACTGTCCCTATCTCAAAGATGCAAGGCAGTGACACGCCCTAGGAGACACCACTAGGGACCTAAAGCCAGGCTTGACCACATGTCCTTGTTCCCATCTCTTCAGTGAACACTCCCACCAGGCAGACTTTCTTCCCCCAAGTGGGAAAGGGATGGCCAGACCCCACTGCCTTGTCTTTCAATTCCTGCCCCTACAGACCTCAAGCTGGATTCATCTGTTTTTTTGTTTTGTCTGTTTTTTGTGGCTTTTTTTTTTGGCTGCACTGGGATGTAGAACCTTAGTTCCCTGACCAGGGATTGAACCTGAGCCCCCTTCATTGGAAGCACAGAGTCTGAACCCCTGGACCACCGGGGAAGCCCCTGGGTTCTCTTTGGACCACGCCGATGCTGTGTCTGCTCTCTACTCCTGACCTTGCGGGGTCTGGCGCACACAAGGGGACCCACCCCTACCCCTAGGGGACCCAGCCTTGGTGGGAGCTTCCCCTAACAAGCTCTTGGCAGACTCACTCCTCAAAGAGTTTCTTCCAGTTGCTCCGGATGAAGTCCCAGGCCAGAGACTGCCCGATGACGTTGCTGGCAATGCTGGTAATGGTGGAGGTGGCGTCCTGCTTCCGGATGAGGTCGGGGTTCAGGGTGTAACTCAGGTACCTGTGAGGTCAGCATGCTGTGCAGTGAGTCAAAGGAGCCTGCTTGCCCCAGCCCCCCACACTCATCCTGCGTCCTTTCCTGCATCTTCTCAACATCCCTTCAGAATGCTGCGGGTTGAAGCCCCCTTGGTCCTACCTCCCTCTCAGATGGGAGCCTAGTCCCCTAAGCAGGGTCACTGGCTATGCCAGGTGTCATACTTGGCATAGACCAGGTGTCTGATAAATATCTAGTGATGAATGAAGGAAGGAAGGGGTGATTCCTACATCAGGTAGAGTGGCCACTCCTGTCTTTGACATTGAGGGTGGCTCTTCTTTACTGATGTCCAGGAGATGGCAATATGAGGCACACAGTGGGAGCCAGGAGCCCTCATCCAAGGGCTAGGGGGTGCCCAGCTGGATGTCCAGAAGGACTCAGGTCCATCTGCAGCAGGACTCTTGTTGTTGTTGTTTAGTCACTAAGTCGTGTCCGACTCTTTTGTGACCCCATGGTCTGTAGACCACCAGGTTCCTCTGTCCATGGAATTTCCCAGGCAAGAATACTGGAGTGGGTTGCCATTTCCTCCTCCAGGGGATCTTCCTGACCCAGGGATCAAACCCAGGTGTCCTGCATCACAGGTGGATTCTTGACCACTGAGCCACCTGGGAAGACCGTGCCAAGACCCTTGAGAGAGAGGTAAAGGCCAGGAGAAATGCAGCAGTTAAAAGCACCGGATGTGGACCCAGATCCAGACTCAAATCTTGGTTGTTGTTGTTTTTTTAACTTAGTAAAGCTTCTGGACTTTGGGAGAGTTGTTTGCTTCTCTGAGCCTCTATGTCTTCATCTGCAAAATGGGAAGCACACTGCCCCACCGCACGGGCTAGGAAGGATCCCACGAAGGAGAGTGTGGACGCCTGGTTGGTTCTTTCTCCCCCACATTGGGACCCTGGTCTCCAGTGGGAGGGGAACTCATCCAGCCCTGTCCAGCTCTGGTCCTCACCTGTTCAGGAGCCAGATGTGGTTGGTGCAGGCCAGCGCTGAGCGGAGTTTGTCAGCTTCATTAACCAGCTGTGCCTGTTGTAACTGACTCCAGGCAAAGTCCCACTCTACCTGGCCACCCTGGGCAATGGCGCTGCAGTAGATGGTGGACCGCAGGTTGGGGTCGATCCTGGCATGGAGTTGGGGATGTCAGGGGTGGAGAAGCAGCAATGGGGCAGGGGATGCGGGTCTGATGAGGACAGGGCTGTGAGCTTGAGGGACAGATAAAGATCAGGGGATACGCAGGGGACACACTCACGGATTAACGTTAGGGTTGCTCATCCACTGGTTGAAAAGTGTTTTGGCCAGCTCCTCACACTTAGACAACCCATTGGAGCAGGCAGTGCTGACGGCGTTAATCTCGCTGTATCTGCACAGGGGGTGATGACACTGTCAGCGTGCCTGGCCCTGACTCCAGCAAAGACTCCCCTTGTCCTTATGCCCAGTCACTTCAGTTGTGTCTGACTCTTTGCGACCCTGTGGACTGTAGCCCGTCTGCTGGCATATAAGTCCAGGCAGGGCAGCAGGCGCGGGGCTCTAAGGCCACAGCCCACTCACCCTTTGGCGGCTTTGCTTCTTGCCTTGTGCAGCCCAGGGAGGACTGGCACAGACCCCAGCCCCACCTTTAACACCTAGAGTCTGCATGACCATGCCAGTGAGGGGACCAGGGAGGTTCAGTTTGGTCCTTCGCACAAAGAGGCCAGATGGGTTCACAGGCTGCACAGAGCTTTGGGGCAGGGCCCCCCACTCCTGGGTGGGGCTGGGGAGGGGGCGGTTTCCTCCCTGACTGGTTGCCCTGGTCTAGCCAGGAATTGTGAAATTTGGAGGAGGATGCTGTGGGAACTTGCTCTGGGCTTCCCAGGTCAGGGTGTCTGGGCCACCTGTGGTCTCCAGACCCGAGACAGGTCATACTCACTGGTCCATCAGGTTTTCTGGGATCTCAGTCCAGTTATTGGTGAGTTGTTCAAAATGTAGGAAGATGGGTTCAATCTGCTTCCTGAGGTAATTCTGGGGAAAAGAAAACATGAATCGCTTCAAAGAGGAGACTCATGCATGGGGCTTCCTTGGAGATCCAGTGATTAAGAATTTGCCTTGCAATGCAGGGGGCTCGGGTTAGATCCCTGGCCAGGGAATTAAGATCCCACATGCCTTGGGGCAACTAAGCCCAGTGCAGCAACTAGAGTCTGTGCGCCGCAATGGAAGATCCCCCATGATGCAATGAAGACATCCATGTGCTACAGCTAAGAGCCGACACAGCCAAATAAGTAAGTAAATTTTAAAAACTAAGACCCAACACAGCCAAATAAGTAAGTAAATAAATATTAAAAAAAAAAAAAAAAAACAAAGAGGAGACTCAAGCCTGACCCACCTGGAACCCCATGGAGCCTCTGACGTGAATGAGCACGCGTTGCAAGGGTTAATGGTTACAGAAGCAAGAGGCCAGAGGCCAAGGGAGTAACCCAAGGCCAGACAGGACTCCAAGGGGCCAGGTTTCAGATGACTGATCTGAGATTCTTTCTCCTTAAAGCCTCCACCAGTTCTGACACTCCATGTCTAAATGTCACTATTTCCTAATATCGTTTTGGGGCCTACCATTCCCCCACCGCCCGATGGTAAGTATTCTGCCTTTATTGTGGGGAACTTAGAAAACTCCGTAAAGCACAAGCAGAAAATACTAACCATCCCAAAGTGCTAAGAAAGTGTTAGTTGCTCAGTCTTGTCCTACTCTTTGAGACCCCATAGACTGTAGCCCGCCAGGCTCCTCTGTCCACGGAATTATCCAAGCAAGAATACTGGAGAATCATTTGGTGTATGCCTAAGGCCGACTCATATTGACGTATGGCAAAAACCATCACAATATTGTAAAGAAATTATCCTCCAATTAAAATAAATAAATGGAAAAAAAAAAAAAAAAGAATACAGGAGTGGATTGCCATTCCCTTTGCCGAAGGATCTTCCTGACCCAGGGAGGGAACCTGCGTCTCTCGCATTATAGGATTCTTTATCACTGAGCCACCAGGGAAGCCCAGTGACTACATAATATTCCATCAAATGGATATTCTAGCTTACTTAACCAACCCCCAACTGTTGGGCACTTAAGTGTTTTTGGTTTTCTTGTCTTTATAAACCACACTGCAGTGAACATCCCTCTGCATTCAGTTATGGATACAGAGCAAGCAGTTTGCCTCTGTCTCTGATCTCCCCTCCCCAACCCCCTACCCCCTCCCTCTACCTTTCCCTCAAGCTTCCAAACTGTTAACATCTGCTAGGCAAGCAGAGGCCCGCTCTTTTCACAGAGGATTCTTTGGGGCTGAAGAGGATTGCCGGAGGCCACACAACAGGTTGAAGGCTTCGCCCTCACTCCCATCCCCTTCCTGTACTGTGGCTTTTTCTGTTGCCTTCTGATAGTGCTAATTTCCAGATTTAGCAAACTTTGCTAGAAGTCTTTCCATTTCTTGCCGTGCCCAACTTACTCAACTTCTCAATCCCTGCTCCCTTCACCCCTCCATCCCTCCTGATCTCTCACCACTACCAAGGACCTGGTGCGGTATCACCACTCCAGGCAATATTTCTATTCACTGCCTCGTGGTGCCATTTCAGGCAGTGGGGAACTGAACCCTGGCGTGCCCCTCGGCACGTACCTGCATGGGGCCGTAGACCTCCGTGCGGTCGAACATGAGCTTGAAGTAGTTCAGACTGCTGATGGCGGCCTGCCAGGGCATGTACTCTCTCTCATTGTTCAGGAAGAGGGTGTTGTTCAGCGCCAGGGTGACAGGGATCGTATGGGCACTGGGAATAGATAGAGGGGCTCAAGCCCAGCCCAGGCTCTCTGTGGGAACCCCAGCCCCCTCCTAGAGCCCAAGGTCCCAGAGGCCAAATGATCAGCTCCAGCCTCCACCTGGTGGGGCTGGGGGGAGGGGTACTGGACGCTCACCCACTGCCAGTCACATTCCCTTGCTCAGTATCCCCATTTTACAGATGAGGAAACTGAGGCTCAGAGAGGTGACGTGCCTTGCCAAAGGCCACACAGACCTTAAGAGACAGATCTGAGATTCAAAAAGACAAGAGGCCTTTGCTCTCTGCTCTGCCCACTTCTCTGATTTGCTTGGCCCTCTGAGATTTCCTCCCTTCATCTTCTCAGGCCATCTGTTCATAAGTGTCCATGGTCCATGTCTATGGGTGACATCACTTACATCAAAGAACTTAGCACCTGCCGGCGCTTACACACACAGCAGCTGCTCAATAAATCTCTGTTTATCTATGCCTGCCTCTCTCCTGTCGTGTCCTTCCCAGGTTTTTTAGCCTGACCTCCCTCGTAGCTCAGTCGGTAAAGGGTAAAGAATCTGCCTGCAGTGCAGGGGACATTGGTTCGATCCCTGGATTGGGAAGATCCCCTAGAGAAGTAAACGGCAACCCACTCCAGTATTCTTGCCTGGAGAATCCCATGGACAGAGGAGCCTGGTGGGCTATAGACCATGGGGTCACAAGAGTCGGACATGACTGAGTGACTAAAGAGAGAGACAGGAGCATGCATGCGTGCTTAGTCGCTTCAGTTGTGTTCGACTCTGTGTGATCCTATGGACTGTAGCCCGCCAGGGTCCTCTGTCCGTGGGAATCCTAGGCAGTGCCCTTCTCCGGGGGATATTCATTGGTAGGTGGGTTCTTTAACACTAGCGCCACCTCGGAAGCCTGACCCACAGGTAGCACTCAGGAAAACCTGGGTGTTGTGGAGCACACTGGAGTTCCAGAGTTGGACAGATCTGTATCTGGCTGTCATGAGTTACTGTGTGACCTCAGGCAAGATGCTCAGACTCTGAGACTCTGATTCCTTCTCTGGGAACTCTGGGCTGAATGGTGATACTGTCTGGGACTGTGGGGCCAAGGGAGGGGTGTCCCGAAGCACAGGGAGCCAGCACCCCATTCCTGGCACACGATGAGGACCACGGGAGGGAGAACACGGGCTCTCACTATAGAGTCACACTTGCCAAGTCGCTGGGCTTCCACAGCTGAGCCGGTGGGGCCCGAGGGAGAAGGGGCGGGCACTCACCTGGCCAGGTTGAAGCTGTCATAGATGACCTGCGCCCGGTTGATGACAGGGATGATCTAGAAGGGGCAGTAGAGCATGTGACCTCGGGCGGGCCATGGGGCAGGCCCTGCAGTCTGGGCTGCCATCTTGGGACTGGGCCTTGGGCAGTGGACGGCATGGGCTGGCAGGCACCCACCTCCGGCCTTGACATCAGCTGATTCTGAATCTTCTTCCAGTTGTTCTCATCGTAGTTCACCTGGTAATAGCCCGTTACGTTGATGTTCAGCAGGACCCAGTCATCCGCTGCGGTTTTGAAGAGGTTACTCTGGTCTGTGGGGAGAGATGAGAGCTGGGCAAGGCTGCTCAGAAGGGCCCAGGCTGACCTGACTCGGGCCCTCCCTGCTTCAGGCCTCGGCGGAACTGCCTCCCGGGCAGCCTGGCAGCAGCTGGCCCTCAGGCCGCTGGGCCCACACCAAGGCGAGGGGCAGAGAAGAAGGGTGGGACCAGGTGCCCGGACCAACTCTGGCGGGTGACCTTGGACAGACCAATTGCCATCTGTGAACCTCAGTGGCCAGGCCAGTGACACCAGCTGGGACAACTCCATCGGCAACCCCCACTCCAGCTCAGACTCAACGCCCCAGGCCACCGCTCTGTCTGCCATCTCTCCATCACACCCAGGAAGCGCCTCCCATCCAGTTAGCCCCCCAGCACTGCTCCTCTCTTCCTGGGGGCTCCACGCCCCCACCTCTCAGGTCTACCTCCAGCCTTCCTCCTGTCAGCTGGAGGGGCTCCTTGCATACCTGCAGATCAGACTCAATCCCTTTGGCTCCTCCTGGCCTGAGGACATTGTCTCCTGCAGCCAGCAGGGACCCGCTTCACCTCAAGGCTGCTCCTCGGTCTCAGCCAAGCTCAGTCCCCACGTTCTCTCCTACCTCAAGCCTCACACTTGCTATTGACTCTGCCTGGATAGCTTCTCTCTGCCGCTGTTAGCCTGGTGAACTCCTGCTCGTCCTCTGACTCAATTCACTTCTTCCAGGAAGCCTTTCCTCACGTCTCCATAAAGTGAAAGCCTCCTTATTCTCTGATCTCTGCCCGCCTGCCCCAGAGGCCATAAACGCCTCTGATAAAGTACTCTGCACAGCTCCAAAAAGTACGAATGGCTTGTCTTCCTTCCCTTCATCTGCAGCCTTGGCTTAGGCAGGGGATGACCTGCCCTGACCTTGGTTTCCTCGGTGCCTGGCTGAGCAGGACTGCTCATACTATGTGCCAGGCACAGTTGTGAACATTTCATGGAAATCCTCTCCCTTAATCTTCACACAACTCAATGGGGGTAGATGTTGTCTCTAACCCCATTTTACAGATGGGGAAGTGGAGACCAGCAACAGATGGTAACTTGACTGGGGTCGCACAGCTGGGCAGCAACAGAGTAGAAATTAGAACCAAAGAAGCTGGCTCCACTTGTTGAATGAAAGGATGAAGGACACCCCCAAGGATGAGGCCTGCCAGAACCCCAGAACACGGGCCAGGAGCTGGGAGGATGGCCTGGGGATTACTGTCCCCTAGGGGAGGGCGGGATTACTTTTCTCTTCGCCCCGAAGCCAGTAGTGTTCTTGCAGCTGGCCATTTCTGATGGATGAGATGGGAACAATCCACAGATAGCTGCAACAAGAAATCCCAGAGACCAGGGGTGAGAAACGGCAGCTCTTGGCCACTGCCAGCGAAAAGCAGTCCTGCCCAGGCTCCCAGTTTCTGCCTGACTCTGGCACTAAACGCCCCCCTCCTCCTGGCCCAGGAGCGAGACTGACACCAACCACTATGGCAGGGCCACAGAGGGCCAGACCTGCTACGGTCAGAGGGTCTCACGGCAGCCGCCCCTGAGAACCTCCCCGGGACGCCTGTCTCGGTGACCCCATGTGCTCACTTGAATTCTGAAGGGCGGGTGACGGTGGAGCTAGGGTCGAGGAGGAAGTGGTTCTGGGAGATGGTCCCTGTGTTAGTATCCACGGTGATGACAGGGAAGCCCATCTGTAGGGTCCAGCGGTCCATGATGGCACTCACGGTGTCTGGCAGCACGATGGACGACTGATCGTTCACAGCCTTGGGCAGGGGCGATGGTGCAGCCGTGAGCGGACGGCCATCCTCTCCCCCACCATCCTCCCCCGGGCACCCCTGCCCTCTCCTTAGGGTGCCACCATGCTGGGCACCTTGCTGCCTCCGGGCCGCGAGGTTGTAGCTGGGCTCCCAGCCTGCCTCGCCCTCCTCTCAGCTGCCCAGCGCTGGACGAGCCAAGAGCTTTCCAGCCTCTGGTTCATTCTGTGTTGATTAAGGATATCTGCATGCCCCCCCCAAACCCAACATTCTGTGATCAAGCCTGAGGCGGGTGTGTGTCAGGGAGGGGCACCCAGGATGCCCCATGGTTCAGCCTGAACAAATCTGGGAAGACAGGCAACGGGAGGAGACAGAGATAAAGGAAAACCAGTGTCCCCAAGTCACAGGCAGGGCGAAGGAGAGGGCTGTGGGCGATGTGAAGGAAACACACGCGGATGGGGGTCTGGGGATGGGCTTAGGATGGTTGTTATTGTCTTAAATCTTTTCTCACGTGTGCCTATTGCTTTCGTAATAACAAAAAACCAACCACGCTGGTTAATAATGGAGAAAATGAAAAACTAAGAAGAGCATAGATGAGGGCAGAAGCTACTATCAGAAGGTGCAAGCTGAGAGGGAGAGGATCTCTGGGGGGCTGCAGAGAGAGGGGGTTCGGGGGAGAGGGAGGGGGAGATGCAGCTTGGAGGGGTGTCAGTGTGGAGGAGGGTTCGGCTTTGGAGGAAAAGAACAGGAAACTGAGGTCGGGGAAGGCAGACAGTGGAAGCAGACAGGCACTGAGCCTGGGGGAGGCGGGGGCGGGGAACCAGGCTCACGACAGAGGGATGCTGGGCTGGAGAACGGCCAGGAGGGCCCAGGAGCCCACCTGTGACTCTGTGACAAGGCCCGGTATCTCCCCTCCCGGGTCAGGCTGGTCATGGCGTGCGGGCACATGGAGGGGTCAGCTGGGCTGACCAGGGCCACAGAGAAGGGGTGGGAGATGATGGAGAGGGTGCAGACGCCAGGCTCAGGAGAGGCGGGGAGGGCCAGGCGGGAGAGTGGGAGTGGTCAGAGGGTCTGCCCCAGACCCATCGGGGTCTGAGTGGACAGGAATGTGAGGTGGGGCTGGACGGGAGGGTCAGAGGGCTTGCTGAGGGTGCTGTTGCGTGCAAAGTAGTGCCTGGGAGGAGCTGGGTGGGGCACAGGGCAGCCAGGAGTGCTGAGCTGGTGAATGACTGGCTCCAAATTCCAGGGAGATGATGTCTTGGGCTTGGGAAACCTGAGAGCCCGTTTCCTCAACCCTCAGAGGAGGGTGTTCCCCAGCTCCCCTCATAGACTTCACTATTGTGCAAGGTAGCTGGGGGGCACCTGCCAGGCTCTTGACCCAGGCTCTGGCCGCACCTCCTTCAAGGAGCCATCACTGCACCCACTTTACAGAGGAGCAGCCAATGAGCAGGCCAGGCTCCAGATGTCCTGCCTTGGGGTGTGGGGTAAGCAGGGAGCTGGGCACCTTCTCGCCCATGGGGATGCTGCCGGCCCTGGGGCTTTCAGCATCTCAGGACCCCCACAGAACGTCTTCAGGAGGGCTGGTTGGTACTGACCATCTGCAGGTGTTCCCACAGGTTCAGGTAGGTGGTGTTCTGATAGGCAAAGGTCTGCAAGTAGGACTGCGGAAAGAGAGCTAGGTAAGGGTGGAGTTGTGGCCCCAGGCTCGGCCACAGCCTCTGTGAGGCCAGGGCTCAGAGGAAACACCCCCCACCCCGTGACTGGCTGAGGATCCTCACCGCCAGGCCCTTCTTGAACAAATCTTCAGTCAGGAAATTCGAGAGCATCCGGATGACCGAGGCTCCCTGTGGAGGGGAGGGAGCTCAGGAGGCTGCCTCGAGCCAGCTGGGGGACCCTGTGTCCCCATCACCGCCCTCCCCACTCACCCCCCGACTGTCTGAGGACCAGCGTGGGGGCTGGGCAGCACCTTGCTGTAGGAGATGGTATCAAACATCTCGCTGATCTGGGCAGGGGTGTTGACCTCGTCGGCAGGGGTGGTCAGTGGGTGAGAGGTGACCAGCGCGTCCACAGCCATCACACGGTACACGTCATTCGGCACGATGAGGTCTTTCTGCAAACCCCCAACAGCCAATCAGGGGACTGGCCTCGAAGGGGGTGACCCAGGCCATCCGCCATCCCAGACCCCAGCGGTCTCCAGGCAGGGGGCTCACCATATTCCAGGTGGGCTCTGCATAGTCAGCTCCCAGGTACTCCACGTAGGAGGCAAAGCCCTCGTTCAACCACAGGTCGTTCCACCAGGCCAGGGTCACCAGGTTCCCAAACCACTGTAGGGGGGAGGGGTCAGTTCAGCAAACCACTCAGACCTCTCGGTCACTAACGGTGTTGGGGCTACCCTTTGCCGAGTGCTCCCCACACACCAGTCTTGAGCTGGAGGCTTTACTGACTTCATCCTGACTCCTCCCCAAACCCCCTGGCCAGGTGGAATCCCCCCTCCCTTCTCAGCTTCCAAGGACAGAGCCATGACTTGTGCCATCTCCGCCTGGACCCCCCCACGTTCTTGGTCTGCGCTCCCCATGATGGGGGGATACCTGGTGGGCCAGCTCATGAGCAATCACAGTGACTACTCGCTCTTTGTTGCTGCTGGAGGAAGACTGAGGGTCATAGAGCAGCGCGTTCTCCCGGTAGGTCACCAGCCCCCAGTTCTCCATGGCACCGGCATTGAAGTCAGGCAGGGCAATCTGGTCTGAGGAGGCCAGGCAGTTGGCAGGATGTCCTCCAGGAATGAGGGGGGAGAGTCATTCACTTCCCCCCAACGCGAGGCCGCTCACTCACCAGATTTGGGGAGTGGGTAGGCTGTGTTGTAATGACTGGCAAAGAAGCTCAGGATGGGACCTGTCACATTCAGGGCATAAAGGCCATGGTTGTCTGTAGTTGCTTTTGGCCGAGCCCAGATCCGAATCTGCAAAGATAGGAGAGATCAGGGGCCCTTCCTGGGTCCCCATGCAGGTGGGTAAAGTCCCAGAGTCTGGCAGGCTGGTGATCAACCAGGTTAAACTGGGAGGCTTGGTCAGTGGGGAGTGTGTGGAGGGGTGGTGTCTCTCTTGGAGTTGTAGGGAGGGGCCTGTGGGGAATGAGCCATGGCCACTCTCTCTCTGGCACCCAGGAATCGGGAGCTCCCTTCATGAGGGGTGCGTGCATACTAGTTTGCTTCCGTCATATCTGACTCTCTGCAACCCCATGGACTGTAGCCTGCCAGGCTCTTCTGTCCATGGGGATTCTCCAGGCAAGAATCCTGGAGCAGGTTGCCCTTTCCTTCTCCAGGGGATTTTCCCCACCCAGGGATCGAACCTGTGCCTCCTGCGGCTCCTGTACTGCAGGCGGATTCTTTACCACTGAGCCACTGGGGAAGCCCCCGTTAATGAGGAGGGTCCTACTTTTCAGATGCAGAGACTGAGGCTCAGAGAACTAAAGACACTTGCCCAAGATGACTCACAGCTGGGGTTCACACGCTGCCTAGGGGCTGGGACCAGGATGAAGATAAACAGGAATGTCTCCCAGGCCAGGACCAACCCTGGGGAAGGCGAGGTGAGCTTGGGCCTCATACCTGGACACCATTGGGCTCCACTGACTCCACACTCGTGAACTCGCTCACAATGTAGGCCAGGAGGTACGTGGACATTACAGGCGTGGTTTGGAATTCAGTGACGGTCCAGTCGGGCTGTCCCTCAAGCGGGACACTGGGACCTGGGCAGGGAGCAAGCAGGCCTATGGAGGTGCGCCCCCTCCCCTGCCCCTACGCCCCAGCCCTGAGGGGAGGGTCTGCTTTCCCAGGTCCAGGCCGTGAGGCCCCAGCCAGACCTGCTCACCTTTGGGTGGCATGTTGGACAGGGCTGTGAGTTCCTTGGGGTGGATGATGGTGATATTAAATGTGGCCTTCATGGCGGGCTCATCAAAGCAGGGGAAAGACTTCCGGGCATCTGTGGACTGCATCTGTGTGGTGGCCAGCACCCTGCCCAGAGCAGGGGGTTAGAGGGTGCGCCCACAGAGTGTCTGTGCCCATGGGGTGTGCAGGGTGGGGGCTGCAGGGTGTGGCTGGGTGTGCAGCGGGGCGGGCTCACAGATGCTGCCTAGCCTCATCCCTGTCCCCTTACCCCTCACCCCCGCCTTCCTCTCTCCCAGGCCGCCTCGAGGCCGACGGGCCAGCTGATGTGGGCGATCAGAGCTCCTTCCGGACTCAGGGTCAAAGTCCTGGCTGCCCCCATCCTGTATTAGCCGGAAGACACTGGCACATTTCTCTCCTCAGAGCCAGTTCTCTTATCTATCCAAGGTGGCTTTCAATGTTCATCCCTGACTCCCGATTGAGTGGGGTGGTGGGGGGTGGAGGGAGACTTGGGGAAATGGCTGAATGTCTTGGGAACTTTGGATGGGGCGATGCACCAGCCAAGGGCTTTGGAACGTTCAAAGGCCCGGAATCCAAGCCCTTTCTTGGCCCCCAGGATCTTGCTCTGTCCCGGCGTTTAGGATCACCCCCACCCGGCAGACCCACCTCAGACTTACTTTTTGACATTGTCGTCCATGTACTCGCTGCGGTAGAAGCCCGCCAGGTCATCAGCCAGCTCCCCCTGAAAGGTGGTCTCCATCTCATACATCTTGCCCGCCTCCAGCGAGCTCTTGAGGTGCACCACCAGGTACTCGGTGATCAACACCAGCTCGGTCCTGTCGATTTCGGGGGCCTGGGCATCCCCCACACCCCTCAGGACCACCAAGTGCCCATTCTGGGAGGTGTAGTTGAGCTTCTTGCTGTGGATGATAATGACGTCCGTGGACTCCTTGCAGATGAAGCGGACAGCGCTTGAGCCAGTGAAGATATACAGGCCGTTCTCGTTGGGAGTGAGGTAGGGCCTCAGCGTCACCCTGTAGGAGTCGGGCAAGAGGGTTGTGGGGAGGCGGTATCGGTTCCACGGCTTGCTCTGGTCCACAGTGGTGGCCGAGGTGGTTGTCGGGCCTGTGGGACTCGTGGGGGCCGCGGTGCCACACTCGGCATTCTTGTTCTTCTCCTGGGCGTACACCACAGACAGAGCGATGATGGTGGCCACGGCCGCCACACCCAGGAGAATGGCCAGGATGCCCAGGGCCTTGGAAATGAAGAATCCTTTGGCCATGGTAAGGACGGGGAGGGAGCTCAGGGAGGCTCAGGAACGGGCAGGGAACAGTGCAGCCTCAGGACAGGCTTATATCCCCGAAGGGGAGGGGCCCCAGAGCCTGCAAAGACTGGGCAAAAATTAACCAGGGCTCAGACAGGCGAAGGTCACTGGGCTGAGTGGAAACACGCTCTATCCAGGTTTCCAAGAGCAGATCCAGAAACAGGGTGTGTGGTGTGCGGCTCGGGGGGTTGGGGGTGCCTGAAGGGAGCAATCGGTGTCCGGTATCCAGTTACAGGCCTCCTGGGAGCCCCACCAAGGGCTGAAGGGCAGGCAGGCGGCCAGCGGGGAGAGGGAGCAGCCAGGTGGCTTGGATGTGCCTGCGAGCTGAGACATGGGCAGAGAAACAAGAGGATGGAGGTTAAATCCAGGAGGTTAGGAGGACTTCCCGGGGGCAGCAGGTGGGAGGTGGAGGGAAAGGGAGTCGGCTTCCGGCTCGGATCAAGAGCAAGTTGGTCAGCCCTGTGGTTGGATGGGGCCCGGGGTGCCCCAGAGCCATGGCCCCAGCCTCCCTTGCATTCTTCCAGAGCGAGTTCTTCCAGGTCCCCTCCCTTTCCCTTCTTGCCAAAAACTTTCCCCTCAATTATCAGCACACTGAGTAGAATGAAATGAAGTTGTTTTGCCTTTTTTTTCCCTAAAGAGAGGAGGCTGGTGGAGGCTTAACCTCTTCCCAGCCATGACCTTGAACAGGTAATTTTACCTTTCTGAGATCCCTTTCTTCAAACACACATGTTAGAATTTATTTCTCAGGTTTGTTGAACAGATTTAATGAGAAAACATGTTAAACACCATCTACTATAGTAGAGGGCTTCCCAGGTGGCTCAGTGGTAAAGAATCCTCCTGCCAATGCAGGAGATGCAAGAGATGTGAGTTCAAACCCTGGGTCAGGAAGACCCCTCGGAGGAAATGGCAACCCACTGCAGTATTCCTGCCTGGGAAATCCCATGGACAGAGGAGCCTGGTGGGCTACAGTCTGAGGAGTCACAAAGAGTCGGACATAACTGAGTGACTGAGCACACATATTATAGTAGGACCTGAAAGTCCTTTGTTCTTTTTTCCTAGAAGTCAACCATTCTATCCTTGGGGAAAATGAAGATATTACTTATCATACTCAATATAGTATGTTCTTACAGGAATATGATGTTCCTTGTCACCCCTCCCATCCACCAGCCCAGTTTCTCAGACTTCAACACTGCCTGATTCTCATTCCAACATTCAACTCACCCTGCCCCCCAGTCTCACCGTGCCCTGGGTCAAAGCCATTCTCATTGTTCATATGGGCACTGCTAGACCCTCATGGACTCCTTGCTAACATTTGGGTCCCTCAAACCCTGAATATTCACGGGAAGGACTGATGCTGAAGCTGAAGCTCCAATACTTTGGCCACCTGATGCAAAGAGCCAACTTGTTGGAAAAGACCCTGATGCCGGGAAAGACTAAAAGCAGAAGAAGGGAATGACAGAGCATGAGATGGATGGATGGCATCATGACTCAATGGACATGAGTGTGAGCCAGCTCTGGGAGACAGTGAAGGACAGGGAAGCCTCGTGTGCTGCAGTTCATGGGGTTGCAAAGAGTCGGACACGACTTGTTGACTGAACAAAAACAACAACAAAACCAGTTTGCTACATAAATTGAATCATTTTGCACCACTGCTTAAAAGTGTCCTTTTGCTCTCTGAATTCAGACCAAATCTTCTAAGGATACCCACAAGTCAAGTGCTGTCAGCTGGCTCACTGCCTGACCTCATTCTCACCACGGTCCCCTCTGCTGTGGAAACTCGAGCCAATCTGGCCTTCGTCCAGTCCATCCACCACAGGGCCTTTGCACGTGCAATCCTCTCTGCTTGGAGCATCTTCCCCGCACTCTTGCCCTGGTGACTCCCTATTTATTCTTCAAGTCTTTCTCAGAGAAGATACCCTGGCCTCCCTGACCAGGTCAAGCTCCTGAGAACCGCAAACCTCTCTTCAAAGCCCTATAAGTTGGCATAGTTTTCCATTTGATTTGTGTGGTGATGACCTGAGTCCTTCCCCTTCCCCCACCACCAGCAGACCCCTGCGAGAGCAGTCCATGGCTGCTTCTGCTCACTGATGGTGTCAGGCACATAGTAGTCACTCAATACACATTTGGGTTTTTTTTAATGTATAGTTTTAAATTTTTATTTATTTACTTTTGGCTGCACTGGGTCTTCATTGCTGCAGGCAGGCTTTTCTCTAGCTGCAGGGAGCAGGGGCTGCTCTCCAGTTGGCTTTTCTTTTTTTTTTTTTTTATAAGTTCATTTGTATCTTTTCTTTTTTAATTTATTTTTGGCCCCGCTGGGTCTCCGTTGCTGTGTGTGGGCTTTCTCTGGTTGCAACGCTTCAGGATCTAGAGTGTGGGTTCAGTAAGTGTAGCACATGGGCTTAGTTGCTCTGAGGCATGGGGGGTCCTCCTGGACTGGGGATCGAACCCATGTCCCCTTCATTGGCAGATGACTTCTCAACCACTGCGCCACCAGGGAAGTCCCCTCCAGTTGGCTTTTCTTATCATGGAGCATGGGCTCTAGAGTGTGGGCTAAGTAGTCATGGCACATGGGCTTAGATGCTCCATGGCATATGGGATCTTCCCAGACCAGGTATCAAACCCATGTACCCTGCATTGGCAGGTGGATCCTTCACCACTGGACCACCAGGGAAGTCCTCAATACATATTTGTTATGTGAATGCCTCGAGAACCCCATGAACAGTATGAAAAGGCAAAAAGAGAACACTGAAAGGTGAACCACCCCCCTCAGGTTGGTAGGTGCCCAGTATGCTACTGGAGATCAGTGGAGGAATAACTCCAGAAAGAATGAAGGGATGGAGCCAAAGCAAAAACAATACCCAGTTGTGGATGTGACTGGTGACAGAAGAAAAGTCTGACGCTGCAAAGGGCAACATCGCATAGGAATCTGGAATGTTAGGGCCATGAATCAAGGCAAATTGGAAGTGGTCAAACAGGAGATGGCAAGAGTGAATGTCGACATTTTAGGAATCAGCAAACTAAAATGGACTGAAATGGGCAAATTTAACTCAGATGACCATCTACTACTGCTGCTAAGTCACTTCAGTTGTGTCTGACTCTGTGTGACCCCATCCCTGGGATTCTCCAGGCAAGAACACTGGATTGGGTTGCCATTTCCTTCTCCAATGCATAAAAGTGAAAAGTGAAAGTGAAGTTGCTCAGTCATGTCTGACTCTTCGCGACCCCATGGACTGCAACCTACCAGGCTCCTCCATCCATGGGATTTTCCAGGCAAGAGTACTGGATCTACTACTAGATGACCATTTAACTCAGATGATATCTACTACTGTGGGCAAGAATCCCTTACAAGAAATAGAGTAGCCATCATAGTCAACAAAAGAGTCCAAATTGCAGTACTTGGATGCAATCTCAAAAACGACAGAATGATCTCTGTTCATTTCCAAGGCAAACCATTCAATATCATGGTAATCCAAGCCTATGTTCTGACCAGGAATGCTAAAGAAGCTGGAGTTGAATGGTTCTAGGAAAGCCTACAAGACCTTCTAGAATTAACACCCAAAAAAGATGTCCTTTTCATTATAGGGGACTGGAATGCAAAAGTAGGAAGTCAGGAAATACCTGGCGTAACAGGCAAATTTGGCCTTAGAGTACGGAATGAAGCAGGGCAAAGGCTAACAGAGTTTTGCCAAGAGAATGCACTTGGCATTTGGTTTGGTCATAGCAAACACCCTCTTCCAACAACACAAGAGAAGACTTTGCACATGGACATCACCAGATGGTCAATACCAAAATCAGATTGATTACATTATTTGCATCCAAAGATAGAGAAGCTCTACTCAGTCAGGAAAAACAAGACTGGGAGCTGACTGTGGCTCAGATCATGAACTCCTTATTGCCAAATTCAGACTTAAATTGAAGAAAGTAGGGAAAACCACTAGACTATTCAGGTATACCTAAATCAAATCCCTTATGCTTATACAGTAGAAGTGAGAAATAGATTCAAGGGATTAGATCTGATGGACACAGTGCCTGATGAACTATGGACAGAGGTTCGTGACATTGTACAGGAGACAGGGATTAAGACCATCCCCATGGAAAAGAAATGCAAAAAAGCAAAATGGCTGTCTGAAAAGGACACATAGTTGTGAAATGAAGAGAAGTGAAAAGCAAAGGAGAAAAGGAAAGATAAACCCATTTGAATGCAGAGTTCCAAAGAATAGCAAGGAGAGATAAGAAAGCCTTCCTCAGTGATCAGTGCAAAGAAATAGAGAAAAACAATAAAATGGAAAAGACTAGAGATTTCTTCAAGAAAATTAGAGATACCAAGGGAACATTTCATGCAAAGATGGGCTCAATAAAGGACAGAAATGGTCCTAATAATAATGGACCTAACAGAAGCAGAAGATATTAAGAAGAGGTGGCAAGAATACACAGAAGAACTGTACAAAAAAGATCGTCACGACCTAGATAATCACAATGGTGTGATCACTCACCTAGAGCCAGACATCCTGGAATGTGAAGTCAAGTGGGCCTTAGAAAGCATCACTACAAACAAAGCTAGTGGAGGTGATGGAATTCCAGTTGAGCTATTTCAAATCCTAAAAGATGATGCTGTGAAAGTGCTGCACTCAATATGCCGGCAACTTGGAAAAACTCAGCAGTGGTCACAGGACTGGAAAAGGTCAGTTTTCATTCCAATCCCAAAGAAAGGCAATCCCAAAGAATGCTCAAACTACCGCACAATTGCACTCATCTCACATGCTAGTAAAGTAATGCTCAAAATTCTCCAAGTCAGACTTCAACAGTACATGAACCATGAACTTCCAGATGTTCAAGCTGGATTTAGAAAAGGCAAAGGAACCAGAGATCAAATTGCCAACATCCGCTGGATCATAAAAAAACCAAGAGAGTTCCAGAAAAACATCTATTTCTGCTTTATTGACTATGCCAAAGCCTTTGACTGTGTGGATCACCACAAACTATGGAAAATTCTGAAAGAGATGGGAAAACCAGACCACCTGACCTGCCTCTTGAGAAACTTATATGCAGGTCAGGAAGCAACAGTTAGAACTGAACATGAAACAGACTGGTTCCAAATCAGGAAAGGATTACGTCAAGGATGCATATTGTCACCCTGCTTATTTAACTTTTATGCAGAGTACATCATGAGAAACGCTGGGAGGGATGAAGCACAAGCTGGAATCAAGATTGCCAGGAGAAGTATCAATAACCTCAGATATGTAGATGACACCACCCTTATGGCAGAAATCGAAGAAGAACTCAAGAACCTCTTAATCAAAGTGAAAGAGGAGAGTGAAAAAGTTGGCTTAAAGCTCAACAGTCAGAAAACTAAGATAATGGCATCTGGTCCCATCACTTCATGGCATAGATGGGGAAACCGTGGAAACTGTGACAGATTATTTTTGGAGGCTCCAAAATCACTGCAAATTGTGATTGCAGCCATGAACTTAAAAGACGCTTACTCCTTAGAAGAAAAGTTATGACCAACCTAGACAGTATATTAAAAAGCAGAGACATTACTTTGCCAACAAAGGTCCGTCTAGTCAAGGCTATGGTTTTTCCAGTAGTCATGTATGGATGTGAGTTGGACTATAAAGAAAGCTGAGCGCCAAAGAATCGATGCTTTCAAATTGCAGTCCTGGAGAAGATTCTTGAGAGTCCCTTGGACTGCAAGGAGATTCAACCAGTCCATCCTAAAGGAGATCAGGCCTGAGTGTTCATTGGAAGGACTGATGCTGAAGCTGAAACTCCATTGCTTTAGCCACGTGATATTAAGAACTGACTCATTGGAAAAGACCCTGATGCTGGGAAAGGCTGAAGGAGGGAGAAGGGGACTGCAAAGGATGAGATGGTTGGATGGCATCACCGACTCAATGGACATGAGTTTGAGTAAACTCTGGGAGCTGGTGATGGACAAGGAGGCCTGGTGTGCTGCGATCCATGGGGTTGCAAAGAGTCGGACATGACTGAGCGACTGAACTGAACTGAAGTGAATGCACATAGTCAGGGACTGCTGCATGGATGAATGAGTGAGTCTACTCAGGAGTCACTCCTTATTGGAGTCTCTGTACCCCATCTCCACCCCTGTCTCCAGTCCCACTTTGCCCTGGGAGAATGGTCTGCTCCTTCTCTGAGCCCTCCTCCAACCATGGCAGACAGGCAGGACTCTTGCTCGGGCCAGATGCATCTCAGGGCTTGAGTCTGCCTCCTTCATCAGCTCCTTGAGGACCTCGTTCCTCTGCCACTCCCTGCCCTGGCTTGGGCTGGCCATCCCCTGAGGTTGCCTGGAGGCTTGGTAAACAAATGCGTGAGTGGATTGAATATATTCATAGGTTAATTCATCCAGGCAACCCTGGGAGACTGAATGACTGCCACCTGTCATCTGGCCAGGGTCTGAGTACAGGATAGAGTCTTCAGTGGAATCCCGGGTGCCCATGTTTGGACTCGAGGGTGCTCTGAGCAGTCAGCACTTCCCTCCTTCTCTCTGGAGACCTGCCCCCGGGGCCCTGGTCTGGGCAGTGTGGACTTTCCATTGCAGTGACCCACAGCCACCCTTATTAGGCCTGGGCTGATGACCAAGGGGCAAGAGTGGGAAGCCAAGTCCCCGGGGGAGGGCTCCAGCTTGGGCACCGTGACCGAGGGAACAGAGGCCCCTGAGGATGATCGAGAGAGAGAGAAGTATGTGCTCCCCGTCTCACTCCATCAGGGCTAGAATCTGCCAAGGAAAGCCATCTTTCTTGTGCCCTTGAAGGCTGGCACTCAGGGGCCATGTATCCCCCCCACAAGAAGTTTCACCCTGTAGGGCCTGCAGCCTGCTCCCACCTTTGCAGCAGGGAGACACACAAGACTGCTTGGCCTGTTCCCGACTGCAAACAAAGAAAGAGGCCCTGCCTGGCCCACCATGGCCTTTTCCTGTTTGCTTTGGACACAGCCCATGGACCCAGCTGGCTGGAATCCTTACTCTTTTGGAAAGGGCCTCTGGTCTTCAAAGTTGGCGCAGCAGGCAGCCCATTGCCCTGGAATGAGAGGTCCCTTTTCTGGGCATTGTGCCAGCCCAGTCTGGGGGCACAGAGAGGGGCAAGCTCACAGCCCCCACTTTCTTTGATAATAAAAAGAGATCTCTCTCCCAGCCCCCGCCACAGCCCGCACATGGCCATGGCCACACCCCACTGAGTAGCAATAAACTTGCTCTCCTTTCCTGTCACCCAACCTGCCCACACAACCTGGCAGAGAGATCTTCCTCTCCTGCTTGCACCTGGTGTCCCTCTCCTCACTGCTCGGAGGACGAAAGCTCACCTCTGGCTCAAGCCTGAAAACCTTCTGTGGACTTGACCTTCTGGCCTCTCCGCTTTCCGGTGCCCAATGTGACTGCAGTTGTTGGTATTTCTCCCAAACTCCTGGACTTTTTCATACCTCTGTGCCGGCTTTCACTGCTGGGAATGCCTTTCCTCTCTTTCCTGTCAAACTCCTATTCATCCTTCAAAACCCAGGTCAAATGTCACTGCCTTCTCAAGCAGAGGCAGCTCCTCTCCCCCGGTGTTTCCCTGGCCTCTGGCTCACACTTCTATCACAGAACTTAAGAAAAGGCCATCTATATTGTTCAAAAGCTTCTCACTAGACCTAGGCACCTCAAGGGTGCCATGACTTTGTAAACTGTGCCATGCCTAGCACAGGGGAGAAGCCCAGTGTTAGCTGAATGAATGACAAGGTCCACACTCCTTGCCACGGCCTATAGGTCCAGTATGATCTAGCCTCCAGTGAGTCTCTGGTCTCATCTCAAGCCTTTGCCCCCTGCTGTTCTGCCTCACTGGCCTCTTTAGGTTTCTTGAGCCCACTGCCTCTTCCGTCCTTCACCCTTCACTCCTACTACAAGCTGCTCTTTGGGTCTGGAAAGCTTGTGTCTTTCCCTCACCTGCCACCCACTCATCCAGGAAGCTCACTTCAGTGATGCTACCCCAGGGGAGCCCCCCAGCACCCCCAAGACTCAGTGCCATGAGGGTAGAGTCCTCCACCCCAGGCAAGCAGGTACACGGCAGGCAGGTAACACATGCTCATGGAACAGATGCAGCAATAAGGCAATTTGGGACTTCCCTGCAGGTCTAGCGGCTAAGGCTCCATGCTCCCAATGTAGGGGGTCTGGGTTGTGTTCCCGGTCGGGGAACTAGAGCCCGTATGCTGCAGCTAAGAGCTCGAAGGCCGTAACTGAAAATCTCACAAAGATTGAACATCCCGTGTGCCGCAGGCGGGACTCGGCAGAGCCAAGTAAATACCAACATAAATAAATAAAAATAAAGTTGATGTACTAGTCAGCTCAGGCCATCGTAACAAAGTACCACAGATGGGGTTGCTTTGAAAAAGGAAAATTACTTATAAAATAAAAATTAAAAAATAAATAAAAGGGCTTTCCCGGTGGTTCAGTGGTAAAGAATCCACTTGCCAAATGCAGGAGATCCCTGCAATGGTTTGATCCCTGATCTGGGAAGACTCCCACATGCCACAGAGCAACTAAGCCCCTATGCCAAAACTACTGACCTGTGCTCTAGGGCCCAGGCGCTGCAGCTCCTGAAACCCTTGTGTCCTAGAGCCGGTTCTCCACAAGAGAAGCCACCGCAATGAGACGCTCACAAACTACAACTAGAGAGTAGCCCCCACTCGCTGCAACTAGAGAAAAGTCCACACAGCAATGAAGACCCAGCACAGCCAAAGATAAATAGAATTATTAAAAATGAATAAATAAATAAAAATTATTCATCTAGGTAGCCACCAAAACCATCTTGTTCAGCTGCGCTCACTTTGGGAATCACTGCTCCATCCCCTACAATTCTGGGGAGGCTTCCTGTGCAGAGGGTCTTTGGAATGGAAGCTTTCTGCCAATAAGCAGATGTGCACATTCCTTTTACTATTTATCTCTGGATGGGGAAGAAGCTGAGTCCCCAGCCCCTGTCTCAACCAAAGCTGCCTTTCTACCTGTGGGTTTATATATTTCTAACCTGATTATGCTTTGGTCCAGAGAACAAAAGTTTTAAATTAAAAAAAAAAAAGGCTAACAATGCTTATGTCAGAGAATATTTGAGGCATAGGCACTCATATAGAAGACAAAGCTTTATCTCAGATATGGGAGTGCAAGTTACTTTCTATTCAAACATGAAAACACCAGGAGCCTGGGAGTGACTGTGGTGGGGAAACCCAGGACCAGAAGTCAGGCAAACAACTCCTTCCCAGACCACTGGGTCCGGGGGTAAGCTGCTGCTCCGGCTCACTCAGCACCTCCCCCGCCGTCCCCTTTAGCTGCAGGGCTGGGCAGGCTGGGAGCAAAGGAAAAACCTGAAGGCCAGCTGTCTGCTTTGAAGGAGCAGACAGTGAAGAGCAGGAATGAGGCTGGGGCCCCAGTGCAGGCACTTTCTGGCCCGTGAGGCTCCTGGCTTTCTCCCAGGCTTCTGAGGTCTCCACCCACAGCTGCAGGAGCCTGGGCCCAGGCCAGCCCCCCAGGGTGCTTCCTCTGGGAGCCTTGGACCTGTCCATCCTGTGAGAACCACAGAAGGCCCCCATAGGAAGTCAGCTCCTGTTTTGACCTTTGGAAGCCAATGCAGGGCACTCAGGAGCAAAGGACAGACGGGGACCGCGTGGAGTGGGTGGAAGTACACCAGCCTTGGAAGGGCCTTTCTGGGCTGCGGATCCTGCCCGGAAAACTCCCTTCTGTGTGACCGAACTCAGACAATCACCACCAGGATAATCACTGCCACTGGCTCTTGAGGAAACCACAGCACAAAGTTAAGTGACTTGCCCAAGGTCACACAGCCAGTTGTGGCAGATTCTATTGCTGGATTATACATGCCTCCCGAAAGCATCCTCTCATACAGCCCCTACATTTCCCACTGTGCAGTGCCCCGGAGGGTTAACAGACCTCAGGAGGAGACATACATCTTTCAGGAGACCTCAGGAGGTGACAACACAGGACAGCAATTTAAAGAAGGCCAGGCAGGAAGAAAATCTGATCATCTTTTAGGGGGACTGTGTGTCCCTTCTGAATTTTATAGGCACGCTAAGGGACATGGGGCGGGAGTGGCTGCTGCAAGGACAGACTGGGAATCTGGGGAAGTCAGCTCGGGGGCTCTACAAAGGGCCAGGACTGGGAGCTGCGGGGGCTCTAGGAAATGGAACTTCTTATCAGAAGGGGAGGGTGGTGCTCCCAGACTCAGGCCGCTGTGGGGGACCCTGGTCTGCCTTCAGGGTGCAGCCGAGAAACACTGCAGCGTGTCTGATGACAGACACCCAGGCCTGGGCCCAGGCTGCAGGTGATGGCTGGTGGCCTGTGTGAAGGAAGGCACTCAGGGGGCTCCATGTGAGCAGCTGGCCTGCTCACCGTCCTTCCCAGATTCTGGAAGAGTCCCCAGTGTGGGGTCCTGGTCTTCCACCAAAGGCAGAGGCCCAGGAACTAGGCCCAACTCCAATACTGGGGAGACTGCTGCCTTCCCACATGGGGACCCCAACCTTTCTTAGAATGCTTAGTAATAAAACTCCCGAAGCAAAGGGGCTGGGGAAAACTTGGCCTAAGGGTGGTGGAAGTGGGGAGGAGCTGATGTCCCACTACCTAGCAGACTCTGGGGGGAAATCACAGGGTGGGGGCTGGGCTGCCTCACACAGCTGAGCCTGTTTCTGCATCTGTGAAGTGGCAGCAGCTCTCTGGGCTAAGCTTCCTTCCACTCACAGTCTAGCTTTAGACTCTAGGGCTCTTTAGGGAGGTGGGCTAGGGGAGGATGCCAGCCTACTGCCAGAGCTGGGCAAGTCACCCTGCTTTCCCCACCTCCCCTGCCCCCATTGTGTGGGGAGGGGGTCTTTGGCAGATCCTAGGTTCATTCCCACTTCCTCTTGGCTGTGCTCCCATTGTTCCCCTCCCCCACCTCACATGCCTACAGCCAACTCTTCAATCACAGTCACCTGGAGGGCCCATCTGCTCCAAGACTCCTTTTTCAGACACACACTGTGTATGTTTGTATGTGTGTTCGTGTGTGTGCTGCATCACTCAGTAGTGTCCGAGTCTTTGCGACTCCATATTCTGTAGCCCGCCAGGCTCCTTTGTCCATGGAATCCTCCAGGCAAGAATACTGGACTGGGTTACCATTACCTACTCCAGGGGATCTTCCTGACCCAGGGATCAAACTCTTGTCTCTTGCTGTCTCCTGCATTGGCAGGCAGATTCTTTACCACTAGCTCCACCTGGGAAGGCCCACACTCCTCTTCTACAGATGAATAAAGCGGGGCCCAGAGATGTCCAGGTCATTGAGAGACTCAGGGACTAAGCCAGCTTCAGACCTCAGGTCTGAGAACTGCACTCTGACCAGCCAGCCACACTGCCTGACTGTCCCACCAATGCCAGTAACTAGCACCTTGCCCTGGGCTGGAATGAAGGGAAGAGGAGGAGGATTCAAGTCACAAAACCCAAGGCATGACCCATCTGGGCACCCCCACCCACCGCAATGCTGGGGGGTGGAGAGGTGCAGGGTTAGGACCCCACTGGCTCTACTTGGAAGCCCCTCCCCAGAACAAATGCCAATAGCAGTAGGAACACTGATCATCTAGACTGCGGATGCGGGGGAGGGCTGGAGCAAGCACTCTGTCCCCTTATCAGGAAAACCCTCATCCTAGCCATGGTGTTGTAAGGAGCAGGGGAGTGGCTTAGCTGGTAAAGAATCTGCCTGCAATTGCAGAAGACCTGGATTCGATCCCTGGGTTGGGAAGACCCCCGTGGAGAAGGGAAAGGCTACCTGTTCCAGTTTATTCTGGCCTGGAGAATTCTACAGACTGTATAGTCCATGAGGTCGCAAAGAGTAGGACACGATTGAGCAACTTTCACTAAAAATAGGAATTCCCTTTAAAATAGTAGTCGGGTGGAGAGCTCTGGATGAAGGCAAGACGTCCAAGGTTAGCTAAGGGGATCTCCTAATCGAGTCTGGACCCCGGCCCCCCTCCCCCTCTGGGGGCTGTGTATAGAAAGACCCCCAAGCCTTGGCCAGGACCCCGCGCATCTTTGGCTCCGCCCCACCCATTGCGAGTCTGAGAGGCTGAGCCTCACGGTCACCACGCTCGCCACCACGCTTTGTCCCCACCCCACCCGGCCCGGGACCCCAGCAGGGCTGAGTCCACTGCACCAGTGGTGTCTCTCCGTCGGTCCACCCCCAGAAGCGCCACCGCGCTTGCCACCCTTGGGGCCACCTCTCCGGGGGGCGACCCCCCGACCGGTTTACAGGCCCGCTGCGGGACCATCCTGGCGGCGCGATCTTAGAGGGGTCTCTCTCCTTCGCTCGCCTTGGGCCTCAGTGTGCCTGTCTGGGAAGGGGGCGTCGGCAGGGACGTCGGAGTCCTGCGCGCGCTTGCAGAGAGGTCCTGCCTCAAGCCGGCTGCGCCCCGCGGCCCCTCCGCGCGCCCGGTCCCCTCTGCACCGCGCTCGACTGCTTGACTTGCCTGTGGCCGCCAGGCGCCCGACCCTGGCCGGCTCCGAGCCTGCTCCCCCGATGGACGAGCCGGACCAGCCACGGACACTGCCCACCAGGGCCTGACTCCTCCTTTCCCCTTCTTTTTAAAGGGAAGTAACCTGACCCGACCACTACTCCCGGGTTAACCCCTGCCGGGCCGCAGCTCCGCCGGGACTCCTCCCCTGCCTGCCCGCAGCCTCCCCGGAGACCCCCTAGGGCAGCTGCTCCAGCGACAGCCGGCCCGCCGGCCCTGGAACTGCTCTTTGGTTCCCCAGGTCTCCAGCTTCCACAACCACTGCCCTCCCCCGGCCCCCCAAACAGTCCCTCCGTGGCCGCAGCCCCAGGGCCCCGCCCCCGCCCACATCTGGACAGCATCTGCCCCTGGGTGAAGGGTACAGAGGCCCACACTTCGAATTGGGGCGAGGAAAGGGGGAGCCCCACTCATTGAAAAAACAAACCGGGCATCCCCATAGAGATGGCCGTTCCAGATAACTGAATCTCTGCAGCACACAATTTAACTTTCCTGATACCTGAGTCTCATCATTAGGAAGGAAGAGAAGTTGCAGGATCTAGCAAAAAAGAAAAAAGCCAGACCAGAGTCAGGGTATGCTGCTTCCTTAGAGGCTGAGCTCCAGGGACAAGGCACTCCTCTTCCCTGGGCATCTTTTTACTGGGCAGTATCAGATGATATTTATACTTTTGCCTTGTGGCTGTTGTAATAATTTAACACAAATTTAAAACCATGCACTTATTATTTTAGTTTTGTAAGTGAAGTCCAAAATGGATCTCATCAGGCTATGTATTTTGTATATTCAAGGGTGTCCATAGGGCTTCCTTCTGGACGTTCTACAGAACCTCTTCTGGGTACCCGCATTCCTTGGCTTGTGGCCCCCTACCATTTTCAAAGTCAGCAGTGGCCCATCCAGTCTTTCTGTCATTGTATCACTCTGACATCAGTTCTTTTTTTCCCCTCCTGCATCCACTTTAGAGGCTCTTTGTGATTACATTTTGTCCACTCCGATAATCCAAGATTTCTCCCTATTTTAAGGTTAGTTGATTACCCCCATTTTAATTTCATCTTCGGTTTTAATTCCTCTTTGCCACGTAGCAAAGCATATTCAGAGAATACAGGAATTAGGACAAGGGCGTCTTTGTGGAGGGGGCAACCACAACATTCTGCCAACCACAACGTTCAAGACACCTTCCAGAATCTCAGGTTTAGAAGCAAATTTAGAGACCACCCAATCTAATCGACTTCCTCATCCATTACCGGAATCTGTGGGACAGTTTAGCCCTGCACCACATGGCCCAAAGTGGTTGCTTTTTGACTCACTTGCACTTGCTCTTCCTTTAGAAATGGCACAGTGGGCTAGGATGCTGTAAGTAGCAGCCTTGCTTCCCCTTTCTAATTTGTTTCTGTAGTCTTAAAACCGAATCACAGGTTTATTGGAGAATAGAATTTTATGTAAAATAAGAAAAAGTCTGCTCTGAGTAAGACAAAAAAAATAGCAGCTATTTTTTTTTTTTTTTTTGGCTGTACCACACCTTGGTTGCAGCATGGGATCAGATCTTTTGTGTATATATGTATATATATAATTATATATATATTTATATATAAATACATATTTATATATATTTATTTATCTTTAGTTTTGGCTGTGCTGGGTCTTCGTTGCTGCCTGGGCTTTTCTCCTGTTGCAGCAAGCTGGGGCTACTCTATAGTTGTGTTGCTTGGGCTTCTCACTGATGTGGCTTCTCTTTGTTGCAGAGCGACGGCTCTAGGGCATGCATGCTTCAGTAGTTGCAGTGCATGGGTTCAGTAGCTGTGGCTCCCAGGCTCTAGAGCACAGGCTCAGTAGTTGTGGTTACACGGGCTTAGTTGCTCCAAGGCTTGTGGGTTCTTCCTGGGCCAGGGATTGAACCCATGTCTCGCAGGCGGAATCTTTACCATTGAGCCATAGGGAAGCCAGAGAGATCAGATCTTTATAGTTGCAGCATGTGGGATCTAATTACCTGACCAGGGATGGAACTCTGGGCCCCGTACATTGGAAGCGTGGCGTCTTAGCCCCTGGATCACCAGGGAAGTCCTTCTTGCCCCTACTTTGGGATTTCCTCCCCTCCCTCCAGTCTATGCTGCCTGAGCTCCTCCTCTAGCATATTTGACATAATCTTCTCTATGGCTGACAAGCCAAAGAAAGGCTCACTGAGGCCATTTGGAGCACATCTTCCATCCTGGGTCCTTGCCTCTCTGACTGAAGGCTCTGAGAGCATTTTGAGAGTGGTACACAAGCCACGGTGGCAGAAGGGTAGCCTGACTTTTTGGAGGGCAGTTTGGGGATGGGAATGAAGGTCACTTTCAGGGATTTAGCCTAGTGTAATAGAATGTTTATGGAAAAGTATTTTACTGCAGTTTTATTTATAGTTCAGAAAAAATCAGAAATAGCCCAAATATTCAGCTATCGGTGATTGGTTGAGTAAATTATGGTCTTCCCATATAATGAAATACTATCCCATCATGAAAAATAAATCATATTTTATAACTACTGAATGAAACCATGGGAGAATTTTTTTTTTTAATCCCGGAGTAGGGAAGTCCTTTATATTATACAAAACCTGAAACCTCAAAAAAAAAGATTGATAAATTTGACTACCAAAAAAATTTTTTTTCTGCAAAAAACCACCACGAGCAAAGTCCAAGGAAAACTTTAAACCTGAGGGGAAAACTACAACTCATAACATAGGCAAAGGGCAGATTTCTCTAATATGTGAAGAGCCCCCACAAATAATTTTTTTAATGGTTAAAAAAATTTATTTAATGAATTTATCTGGCTGTGCTGGATCTTATGTGACATGTGGGATCTCTTAGTTGCTACATGCAAGATCTAATTCCCTGACCAGGGATGGAACCCGAGTCCCCTGCATTTGGAGCAAGGAGTCTTAGCCCCTGGACCACCACAAACCCACAAATCTTTTTTAAATGTACCACTAATGACTCAAATGGAGGAAAATAGGCAAAGAATATGAAGAAACAATTAATGGTAATGGAAAGGGGGAAATTTCAATGGGCCCTTAAAGATGTAAAGAGATGCTCAATAACTCATTAAAAAGAGTATCTCCAGGAGAATTCCCTGGTGGTCCAGTGGTTAGGGCTCCAGGGCTTCCACTGCAGGGAGCAAGGGTTCGATCCCTGGTCAGGGAACTAAGATCCCACATGCCTTGTGGCATGGTTAAAAAAAATAAATAACTAAATACAAAGTAAAGACTGTCTCCAAAGATACTATTCTTCACTTATCAGACCGGCAGGGATAAAGCTTGGAAACACCAGATATTGGCAAGAGTGGGACGAGAACAAGCACCCACACACATACACAGCCACGTCTCTGCACTGCCAGCTGGTGTGTAAACTGACTCAACTTGATAGAGGCAATTTGGTAATATTTATTCAACATCTAAACACAGGTCCCCTTTGACTCAGCACTTCCACTCCTGGAAACGAATCCTACGGATATACTCACACACAAGCAACATGGGGGCTGGATAAGGCTTTTCACTGCAACAGTGACTGTAGCTGGGAAGGACCTCAACTCCACCAGTAGAGACGGGCTAATTGAATTCTTCTTGTATGTCCATGCAATGGAATGTACTATTTAGCTATATGTAACGGAATGTAATACCTACCTATAAGACAGAACCAGGATGCTATCTACAGAACCAAATTCAAGGCATGTTGTTCAGAGCAACAGAAGTTTACTGTATAGCACAGGGAACTGTAGTCAATATCTTGTAATCACCTATAATGGAAAATAATCTCAAAAATAGTATACGTAAAAAAAAAAAAAATAGTATACGTGTGTGTATATAACTGAACTACCTTGCCCTGTACCTGAAACATTGTAAGTCAGCTATGAGTGTGTGAGTATTAGTGCTGAATCGTGTGCGGCTCTTTGTGACCCCATTAACTGTAGCCTGCTGGGCTCCTCTGTCCATGGAATTCTCTAGGCAAGAATACTAGAGCGTGTTGCCATTACTTTCTCCAGGGGATCTTCCTGACCCAGGGATTGAACCTGAGTCTCCTTCAAGGCAGGCAGCTTTTTTACTGTCTGAGCCATCAGGGAAGCAACTCAATAAAATATGCATATATATATATATATATATATATAAAGAAAAATAAATAAATGGGAAGGAGGGAAGAAATATGCTATATAATTGATTTTAAGAGTCTAGATTGTAAGACACATAATTATTTTATGTAACATTATTTTATGTCTCTCTTTTATGAAAGTAACAATGCTACCAATTAAATATGACATGCCATCTCTAAAAAGAAAACAAAAAGACATGTTGTTAACTAATAGAAGCTGGGTGCAAACTATTGTTCAAGTAGTTTATCAATTGTATCTTAAAAGGGGAAAAGCACATAATTCACTTTTACATAACGTATATAATGGCTCTTTAGATACATAAGAAACTGCAAACTGATTTTTTTGTAGGTGGGCACTGAGCACCTAGAGAACAGGGTGGGAAACAAATTTTGCAATATATCCTTTTGTCCTTTTCAATTTGAACCATATGAATAAGCTGACTACTCAAAATATAAATAAAATTAGAAGTATAAGACAGGAAGATCAGAGGATTAATAGATTTTATGATATAAAAATGTTTCAACTTTTATGTTTATGAATGAAATGATTTGATGTTTGGGGTTCGCTTTGAAATAATCCAGGTGAGGTGAGGCAAGTCAGGGCTGGTAGCTCAGTATAACATGATTTAAAACAGGGGTGGGACTTCCCTAGTGGTCTAGTGATTAAGAATCCACCTTCCAATGCAGGGTACTCTGGTTCCATCCCTGGTCTGGGAACTAGATTCCACATGCCTTGGGGCAGCTAAGCCTTCATGCCACAACTTGAGAGCCTGTGCGCAGCAACTTAAGACCTGAGGCAGCCAAAAATAAGCAAGTACAAATATTTTTTTTTAAATAGGGGCGGACCTCCCTGGCGGTCCAGTGGTTAAAACTGCACACTTCCACCACAGGGGGCGCAGGTTTAATTCTGGCCTGGGAAAGATTCCCCACCCCACCGACCCGGGAGAGGGGAGGTCAGAAAATAAGAAGAGGGGGAAGACAGAAATAAATTAATGTGTTCAGTAATTGAGGATTGGTTAAATAAATCATGGTTCTCCATGTGAAAAAAAAATACTATGCCATCTTTTACAAAATAATAAGTCATGTCTTAGAAGGACTAGAAGAATCTGTTTTATTAATAATTGTGGAGTAGGAAGACTTTTCTAAGTATATATTATATAAAGCTTAGAAACCACAAAAGGAAAGACAGAAATTTGACTCCACAGAAGCAAAAAATTCTGCAATGCAAAAACCACCACAAGCAATGTCAACAGGAAAACTTCATACTGGGGGAAAATGTATTACCCTTATCCAAATGGCAACCCACTCCAGTACTCTTGCCTGGAGAATCCCATGGATGGAGGAGCCAGGTAGGCTACAGTCCACAGGGTGGCAAAGAGTCGGACACGACTGAGCGACTTCACTTTCACTTTCACTTAATCACTCAGTTCAGTTCGGTGGCTCAGTTGTGTCCTACTCTTTGCGACCCCATGAATCGCAGCACGCCAGGCCTCCCTCTCCATCACCAACTCCTGGAGTTTACTCAAACCCATGTCCATCGAGTTGGTGATGCCATCCAGCCATCTCACCCTCTGTTGTCCCCTTCTCCTCCTGCCCCCAATCCCTCCCAGCATCAGGGTCTTTTCCAATGATTCAACTCTTCGCATGAGGTTAAAAGTAGCTACACTGAGAGTTCATTATATCATCATTATATCTTGTAATAGAGTTAAAAATCATTCAAGTATATACAGACTTGTATGGCAAAAGACAATTGCTACGCTGTAACATATACAATTGTTACAATTGTTACTTGCAACATATACAACAACAAAGAATTCATGTCAATAATGTTCAAAAAAGTTCCTACAAGTTGATCTTTAAAAACAAAGACATCACAATTGAAAACTGGCAAAACTCACAGAAGAGAAAATTAAAAAGGCCAACCGTCACATGAAAAGATGATCTTCCTTAGTTGTATCCAGGAAAAACAATTTTAAAACAATGAGATGTCATTTTTTGCCCTTGATACTGGCAAAGGTTTAGACTATTGATAGCAGCTAGAGTTGGCCAGGGTGTGGGGAACTCACATTTTCATATGCTTCTGGAGCTCCTGGGAAATGCTCTGGCCATCTGAGAAAGCAAATTGGCAAGACCTAGTCACAATTTGACCACCTGATGCAAAGAACCAACTCATTGGAAAACACCCTGATGCTGGGGAAGATTGACAGCAAAAGGAGAAATGGGTAGTTAAAGATGCTGCTGCTGCTGCTGCTAAGTCCTTCAGTCATGTCCGACTCTGTGCGACCCCATAGACGGTAGAAGATGAGATGGTTAGATAGCATCACTGACTCAACAGACATGAATTTGAGCAACCTCTGGGAGATAGTGAAGGACAGAGGAGCCTGGTGTGCTTCAGTCCATGGGGGTGGCAAAGAATCAGACATGACTTAGGGACTGAACAGCAACAAATTAACAATTTACAGGCATGTCCCCTTTGACCCAGTGACTCTGCTTTGGCAGAATTTATCCCAAACCCAGGGGAAACATAACCAGAACTCAAAAGATGTGGAGGAGGAGGTTTATTGCAGAATTCCTTGTTATGAAAAGAAAAAAAAGGCCAGAGTGTCCATAGAGTGCCATTTAAACAAAGTATTGGGTTGGCCAAAAAGTTCCTTTGGGTTTTTCCAACTATGGATAGGTTGGAGGCTGGGGTTGGGGGAGGCTGGGTTTTGGGGGTGAGAGGGGAGGGAACCAGAGTGTAGTTTGGGCTGGGGAGAATGGTGCTGGAGTCAGCACTTTCTGGAGCTGAGAATTTTTTTTTCTTTTATTATTTCTTGTTGCTGTTGTTTGCAAGAATTCAGTTTGGGTTTTACTATAAAATTGATCAAAAACACATTTTTTAGAAAAAAAAGACAAAGAGCAGCTTTTAGAGACCGGAAGTGGGAAAGAGCCTGTTGTTGTTGTGGAGCCCAGCGGGGTCCCAGGCGTGGAAGGGACAGGATGGACTGGGAACCTGGGGGAGGACAGAGGTCCCTGAGGGGGGTAAGAGGGAGGGACAGGCCAGGGAGGGCAGGGAGGCAGGCTCCCAGCCTAGGCTCCCTCTGCACCCCTGCCCTCCACGCCCTGGTCACAGGCTGGCCCCAGAAGCCCCCAAGTGGCAGGGCAGAGTGCTCGCAAGGAGGTCAGCTCCACAGGAAGGTACATGGCTTCCAGTCGGGGTCTGACATAAGCTGGGCAACTATCTTGCGTGTTTACTTAACCCTGGCCTTTACCTTCCTTGTCTGTAAAATGGGAAAAGCCTCTCGTAGAGCTGTTGTGAGAGCTACTCAAGAAAAGCTGTGTGTGGTGTTTACTGATGTCTGGCCCGCAGGAGGCCTCAGTAATGATTCCCCCCGTGGTGATGTCTGTGCAGGGCTTGTCTTTGGCCCACTTGGCGTGGCCCATGCCTACCCTGGCCATGCCTCTCCTTTGGGCGAGTCAGCCTCCTCCTCTAGAAACGCTCAGTTCCGGGGGGGTTTCCCCTTCCACCTTCTCGGCCAGCCCGCCCGCATCTCTTCCCAGGCCCTTCCATCTCCTGAAAGTGCTCTTTTCCTGAGTTCCCTCCTGGACCCTGGCTCTCCCATCCACTCTGAGAGCGCCAGCTTCTGCCCACATCCCACCCACAGTCTTTTCCATCCGTCCCCTTCTGCAGGCCTTCCTTCTGCGCCCCCAGCCTGCACCCACCGACTTCCACCTGCCGATCTGAGAGTCTCCTTTTCCCATGCAGTGGGTGTAACTGCCCGTTTTTCACCCCCAACTGATGGTTTCCTATGGTTTCTGTAACAAATCTCCACAAACTGGGTGACTGAAAACAACAGCAATGTATTACTCACAGATTCGGAGACTGACCAGTCTGAAATCGCAGTGTCAGCAGTGCTCCCTCCGAAGGCTCGGGAAGGGTGCTTCAGTGGCTTGTCCAGCCTCTGGTGCCTCCAGGTGGTCTTTGGCCTATGGTCGCCTCACTCCAGTTTCTGCCTGGGCTCACAAGGCCCTCAACTCTGTGTATCTCCTATAAGTACACTTGTCATTGGATTTAGGGCTCATCTGAATAATCCAAGATAATCTCATGTAGATAACTAATTTAATTACGTCGTGTGTACTAAGTCGCTTCAGTCAAGTTCTCCTCTTTTTGACCCTATGGAACGTAGCCCACCAGGCTCCTCTGTCCTCGGAATTCTCCAGGCAGGAATACTGAAGTGGATTGCCGTTTCCTACTCCAGGGGATCTTCCTGACCCAGGGATTAAACCTGTACTGCAGACAGATTCTTTACCATCTGAGCCATGAGGGAAGCACATATAATTATATCACATTCCCTTTTTTCCAAATAAGGTCACATTAACAGGTTCCAGAGATTACAGCTTGGACATATCTCTTGCAGGGACATCTTTGAACCCAGTGCACTCAGCAGTGTCCTGAGGCCTTCCTCAGCCCCGCCCCCAGTCTCTTCCAGGCCAGCCCCCGTCCTCTCCCCATGTGGCTCACCCCCCTCTCACCCCCTGCACCACAGCCTCCCCTCGCCCCTCCCACACACACCCAGCACCAGAGGGAAAGTTGCAGGCTTCCTCCCCACCCACAACCTCCATGGCCCCTGGGAGACCTGCTCCAACGTGTCTGGCCACCCAGGGCTTCCTCCTCTTGCTCTGGCAGCCTGAGACCGTCTCTTGAACTTCCTTCTCTGAAGCCCCAGACCCTGGACAGTCCATCCCTCCTCAGCCCCAGGGACCTTTCCAATCCCAAGCTTTCACTTTCCTCACACATGAAGAGGAGGATCTGAGAGGCCCCTCAGGCTTCAACATTCTACAATTTATCCTCTTCAGAGTCCTCAGGAGGCTGTGGGGCCTCCGTCACAACACCCCTTCCCACCCATCCCCGCCTCGAGGCCCAAGCTGTTTCAGAAAGAAGTCAACCTGACCTTGGCCTTAGTCATGGGAAACGAGTCTGTCCTCTCCCTGGTACTTCAGTTCAGTCGGTTCAGTCGCTCAGTCGTGTCCCACTCTTTGCGACCCCATGAATCGCAGCACGCCAGGCCTCCATGTCCATCACCAACTCCCGGAGTCTACTCAACCTCATGTCCATCGAGTCGGTGATGCCATCCAGCCATCTCATCCTCTGTCGTCCCCTTCTCCTCCTGCCCCCAATCCCTCCCAGCATCAGGGTCTTTTCCAATGAGTCAACTCTTCGAATGAGTTGGCCAAAGTATTGGAGTTTCAGCTTCAGCATCAGTCCTTCCAATGAACACTCAGGCCTGATCTCTTTAGGATGGACTGGTTGGATCTCCTTGGAGTCCAAGGGACTCTCAAGAGTCTTCTCCAACACTACAGTTCAAAAGCATCAATTTTTCAGCACTCAGCTTTCTTCACAGCCCAACTCTCACATCCATACATGACCACTGGAAAAACCATAGCCTTGACTAGATGGACCTTTGTTGGCAGAGTAATGTCTCTGCTTTTTAATATGCTATCTAGGTTGGTCATCACTTTCCTTCGAAGGAGTAAGCGCCTTTAATTTCATGGCTGCAATCACCATCTGCAGTGATTTTGGAGCCCAAAAAAATAAAGTCTGACACTGTTTGCACTGTTTCCCCGTCTATTTCCCATGAAGTGATGGGACCAGATGCCATGATCTTAGTTTTCTGAATGCTGAGTTTTAAGCCAACTTTTTCACACTCCTCTTTCACTTTCATTTCTCCTGGCAATCTTGATTCCAGTTTGTGCTTCTTCCAGCCCAGCATTTCTCATGATGTACTCTGCATATAAGTTAAATAAGCAGGGTGACAATATACAGCCTTGACATACTCCTTTTCCTATTTGGAACCAGTCTGTTGTTCCATGTACAGTTCTAACTGTTGCTTCCTGACCTGCACATAGGTTTCTCAAGAGGCAGGTCAGGTGGTCTGGTATTCCCATCTCTTTCAGAATTTTCCACAGTTTATTGTGATCCACACAGTCAAAGGCTTTGGCATAGTCAATAAAGCAGAAATAGATGTTTTTCTGGAACTCTCTTGGTTTTTTTATGATCCAGCGGATGTTGGCAATTTGATCTCTGGTTCCTCCGCCTTTTCTAAATCCAGCTTGAACATCTGGAAGTTCATGGTTCACGTATTGCTAAAGCCTGGCTTGGAGAATTTTGAGCATTACTTTACTAGCATGTGAGATGAGTGCAATTGTGCGGTAGTTTGAGCATTCTTTGGCATTGCCTTTCTTTGGGATTGGAATGAAAACTGACCTTTTCCAGTCCTGTGGCCACTGCTGAGTTTTCCCAAGTTGCCGGCATATTGAGTGCAGCACTTTCACAGCATCATCTTTTAGGATTTGAAATAGCTCAACTGGAATTCCATCACCTCCACTAGCTTTGTTTGTAGTGATGCTTTCTAAGGCCCACTTGACTTCACATTCCAGGATGTCTGGCTCTAGGTGAGTGACCACACCACCGTGATTATCTGGGTCGTGAAGATCTTTTTTGTACAGTTCTTCTGTGTATTCTTGCCACCTCTTCTTAATATCTTCTGCTTCTGTTAGGTCCATTATTATTAGGACCATTTCTGTCCTTTATTGAGCCCATCTTTGCATGAAATGTTCCCTTTGTATCTCTAATTTTCTTGAAGAGATCTCTAGTCTTTCTCATCCTGTTGTTTTCCTCTATTTCTTTGCATTGATCACTGAGGAAGGCTTTCTTATCTCTCCTTGCTATTCTTTGGAACTCTGCATTCAAATGGGTTTATCTTTCCTTTCCTCCTTTACTTTTCACTTCTCTCCTTTTCACAACTATTTGTAAGTCCTCCTCAGACAACCACTTTGCCTTTTTGCATTTCTTTCCCATGGGGATGGTCTTGATCCCTGTCTCCTGTACAATGTCACAAACCTCCATCCATAGTTCATCAGACTCTCTGTCTATCAGATCTAGTCCCTTAAATCTATTTCTCACTTCCACTGTATAGTCATAAGGGATTTGATTTAGGTCATACCTGAATAGTCTAGTGGTTTTCACTACTTTCTTCAATTTAAATCTGAATTTGGCAATAAGGAGTTCATGATCTGAGCCACAGTCAGTTCCCGGTCTTGTTTTTGCTTGTAGAGCTTCTCCATCTTCGACTGCAAAGAATATAATCAATCTGATTTCAGTGTTGACCATCTGGTGATGTCCATGTGTAGAGCCTTCTCTTGTGTGGTTGGAAGAGGATGTTTGCTGTGACAAGTGCATTCTCTTGGCAAAACTCTGTTAGCCTTTGCCCTGCTTAATTCCATACTCCAAGGCCAAATTTGCCTGTTACTCCAGGTGTTTCTTGACTTCCACCTTTTGCATCCCAGTCCCCTATAATGAAAAGGACATCTTTTTTGGGTGTTAGTTCTAAAAGGTCTTGTAGGTCTTCACAGAACTGTTCAACTTCAGCTTCTTCAGCGTTACTGGCTGGGGCATAGGCTTGGATTACCATGATATTGAATGGTGTGCCTTGGAAACAAACAGAGATCATTCTGTCATTTTTGAGATTGCATCCAAGTACTGCATTTCGGACTGTTTTGTTGACCATGATGGCTACTCCATTTCTTCTATGGGATTCCTGCCCGGAGTAGTAGATATAAAGGTCATCAGAGCTAAATTCACCCATTCCAGTCCATTTTAGTTTGCTGATTGCTAGAATGTCGACATTCACTCTTGCCATCTCCTGCTTGACCACTTTCAATTTGCCTTGATTCATGGGCCTAACATTCCAGGTTCCTATGCAATATTGCTCTTTATAGTGTTAGACCTTGCTTCTATCACCAGTCACATGCACAACTAGGTATTGTTTTGCTTTGGCTCCATCCCTTCATTCTTTCTGGAGTTATTTCTCCACTGATCTCCAGTAGCATATTGAGCACCTACTGACCTGGGGAGTTCCTCTTTCAGTATACTATCATTTTGCCCTTTCATACTGTTCATGGGGTTCTCAAGGCAAGAATACTGAAGTGGTTTGCCATTCCCTTCTCCAGTGGACCACATTCTGTCAGACCTCTCCATCATGACCCGTCCGTCTTGGGTGGCCCCACACAACATGGCTTAGTTTCAAGCCTGAGGTCAGGGGCAGAGGCCGAGACCAGCTACCCCACGCCCAAGGTCAGGGGCGGTGGCCGAGAGGAGATACCCCTCGTCCAAGGTAAGGAGCAGTGGCTGTGCTTTGCTGGAGCAGCCGTGAAGAGATACCCCACATCCAAGGTAAGAGAAACCCAAGTAAGAGGGTAGGTGTTGCGAGAGGGCATCAGAGGGCAGACACTCTGAAACCATAATCACAGAAAACTAGCCAATCACAGGACCACAGCCTTGTCTAACTCGATGAAACTAAGCCATGCTGTGTGGGGCCCTGGTACTTAGACTTGCACAAAACGTGGCCCCCAAGACAGGCTATCCACAGGAGAAGTGGGGCTATGGGCCTAGAGGTCACTGGAGACTACACCAGGCTCCTGTCTGCAACCGGCTGGAGGTTTCAGGAAAGGGTCAGCCCAGACCCTGTGTCCAACACTGATACTTGCAGGGGGTGCGCTGTGTGGACAGTGGCAGCTGAGGATCAGGCTTTGTAACTGGGCTGTGACACTTATTGTTGTTCTTTCACTCAATCATTTCTGACCCTTTGCGACCCCATGGACTGCAGCACACCAGGCTTCCCTGTCCTTCACTGTCTCCCAGAGTTTGCTTAAACTCATGTCCGTTGAGTTTATGATGCCATCCAACCATCTCATCCTCTGTTGTCCCCTTCTCCTCCTGCTCTCAATCTTTCCCAGCATCAGGGTCTTTTCCAATGACTCTGCTCTTTGCATCAGGTGGCCAAAGTATTGGAGTTTCAGCTTCAGCATCAATCCTTCCAATGAATATTCAGGACTACTTTCCTTTAGGATTGACTGGTTGGATCTCCTTGCAGTCCACGGGACTCTCAAGAGTTTTCTCCAGTACCATAGTTTGAAAGCATCAATTCTTCAGCGTTCAACTCTCTTTATGGTCTAACTCTCACATCCATACATGACTACTGGAAAAACCATAGTTTTGACTAGACATGACACTTATTAGCTGGGCAAGAAACTTCTCTGCAGGTAGTAATAGCACTTTACATCTTGGGGTTTTGGTGAGGATTAAGTGAGGAAATACATGAAAGGTCAGGTGGCTGGGCTCTAGGCACAATAATCATTTTATCACTGTCCTTACAAGCAGCCTGGGGCGTCCAGTCTCTGTCTCGGCTTGCCTCTCCCTTCAACCCCAGACCTGAGCCTCCTGCCCAAGACCCTAGGGCTCAGTGATGTGATGAATGTTTAACAATCCACAGGTGAGGGGGATGTGGGGAGCTTGAGGGGTTTGTGTTGATTTAGCTTCTTCCCATCTCTACAGAGCCCATGGAATTCTCCAGGCCAGAATACTGGAGTGGGTAGCCTTTTCCTTCTCCAGGGGATCTTCCCAACCCAGGGACTGAACCCAGGTCTCACGCATTGCAGGCAGATTCTTTACCAGCTGAGCCACAAGGTAAGCCCCTTCCCATCTCTAGGGTGTAAATAATCCCTCCGATCTGAATTCAAGCTTCCAAAGGAAGAGGAGTTGGGAAGAGACAGTGTCTACCTAATAGACATGATGGTGCGCAGAACTGAAGGACCATGAATACTGGTCAGAAGTGGGAACATAACAGAGAAGTGCTGAATAGAATGTAGCAAATCACACACGTGTGTGCTAAGTTGCTTCAGTTGTGTCTGATTCTTTGCAACTGCACGGACTATAGCCCGCCAGCCTCCTCTGTCCATGGAATTCTCCAGGCAAGAATGTTGGAGTGGGTTGCCATTCCCTTCTCCCGGGGATCTTCCTCACCCAGGGATCGAACACGCGTGTCTTACATCTCCCGCGTTGGCAGGTGAGTTCTTTACCACTAGCTCTTAACACACTGACATGAAATGATCGCCAAGGTAGATTCAGTGCAGGAGAACACCTCCATGCATGGCTTGCTACAATTTTGTGCCTTAAGGGAAAAAAGATTACAGATCTGTGTTTGCCCAATTACGCAGAGTATTTCTGGAAGGATTCACGAGGAACTCCTTCCCATGGGATATACTTCGCAATTCGAGCCATGCCAACTAATATAGTTTAAAAAGTCCAAGAAAGTACAGGCTGATATCCAAGTGGGGCCTCATCGGAGAGGAATGAGGAGGATGCCATTGATGGTGTTCAGCTGATCCAAGACGCCAGGCACGCTGGGGGCTGTGAACCGGGGGCACAGGCAGGGTGAGCCACCGCATAGCTAATCACACACAAAAGAAGTGGGAACACGGGCGGCGGGGGCAGCTAACACTGGCTTCCCATCGCTGCGGCTGTCAGGTCTAGGGACTCCAACCTGGGCAAGTATTCCATCTAGTCACTCCCTCTACAGCCATTTTTATAATTTCCATCTTTACTACAGGTTTCCAAACTTTGGGGGGAAAAGAAAGAAGTGGGAACATAATTAGGAGTATTATGACCTTTGTATTTTACATATTTGAGTTAATCATAAACATATATAATTTAATTTTTTATCATGGCTTTGTTTTCCTGCTATTTGGAAATACTGACTCTAAAGGATTCCTTTGGCTGTTTGGTTGCACAAACACTTCTTTGCTTTCCTTTAATTTACTTTAACTCTGTAGCAAACTTCCAATATTCCGTCTCTCTTCAGACTGTGGGAATTCTATGGCAGAATTCACATGTTGAATGGACTGAGGACCATTAGGTCACCAAAGTATCAAGTGGTCACTGGGAGCTGACATTTCTGCTGAAGCAGCCCTAACTTACTCTGGTTGTTCCGATGATAACCAGAGGGCATCAAACTGGAAATGATACAGGTCTATCTGAAGATACTCTTCTCTACTAGCCTTTCTTCTTCTTCTTTTTTTTTTTTTTTTTTGGTCCAGTAAGTGAGTAAGTCAGAAATTACTAAAATTCAGAGTTTTAAATTTTCTCTATTTTTCAATTCAACAAATATTTATTGAATACCTCCTGGGTGATAACTTTTAGCAGGGGAAAATTAAAACTTGTTTGGGGCTAGGCGGATTGTTCTGTATGTCTGGTTTATATTCTGATTTATGAGGAAAAAATAATGGCTATGCTTAGCAACTGGTTTTTGAAATTCCTGGAATTTTAAGTCAGCTCTCCCAAGTGGGTACCAGTCGGCTCCAGAACCCCGCCGCTGCCACGTTGTATGCCCACTCTCCCAGGAGATGTGGGGCCCGGCCTCTGCCTACCTCCCCGACGAGGGGGCTCTAGGAGAACACTGTGTTTATGCAGGGGCCGCCTCTGGGGTTCCATAAGTGGGCTGTATTCGGATCCGGGGGCTCTCACTCCTGGCCCCTTGGCCTGCCACTTAGACTCCTTCGGGATTAGAAGGCACAGGTTTTGAAATCGGGCACACCTGGTTCATTCAGACTCTGGATACAGCCTTTAAGAGCTGAGTGACCCTCAGCAAGTTATTTAATCCCAAAGAAGCTCATTTTCCTCATCTGTAAAATAAGGATAAGAATTTTATTAGAATTCTAGTCTAGCAGAATTGGACTTTCCTTAAAAACTGTTTATTGAGTTATACCTGACATGCAACAAACTATATATAAAGTCTGTAAGTTCTGGACTTCCCTGATGGTCCAGTGGTTAAGAGTCCAGTCTTCCAGTGCAGAGTGTGGATTTGATCCCTGGTCAGGGAACTAAGATCCCACATGCCACATGGCCCAGTCGATAATAATAATAACAACAGAAGTCCGTAAGTTCTGACACATGTATGTTCATGTACCCATCTCCACAATTAATATAATAAACATATCTGTCACCTCAAAAGTTTTCTCATGCCCTTTCATAGTCCCTCCCCCTTGCCCCGCTCTTTCCAATCAGGTCTCCTTTTTCATTCATTCATTCTCCTCACTGAAGCCGGAGCAAAACGGGACACATACACCTCCCCCATGCCCAACACACACACACACACAAAACACCTCTCCCTCCCGGGTTTCCTGCTGTCCTCAGGATGGCCTCCAACCTATCCCTGCCTCTGAGGCCCTAGCTGTCCGCCACCTTCCAGATCTCAGCCTCCACTCCTGTCCTCAGCTACCTGCAGGCCCTTGGTGTGCCCAGTTCTCACTCTCACTGGCCTCCCAGCCTCTGCACGAAGTGGCTGATTCCTTGATGAGTGACTGGGTGGCCCTGATTCAGGAGGTCTTTCCCCACCACCTACAAACAAGTTCAAAACCCCTAAACTTGCAGCACCAGCTCTGTCTACAGATGGATTTGAGAGTTTAAAACAGAAGGGTCTCTTCTAGTCTAAGAGGATGGTGTGGTAGGTGGGAGAAAGACCAACTGGACTAGGACGATGCTAACAACAATGACCTAACATTTATTCAGCTCACACCATGGGCACTATCCTCAGTGCTTCCTGTTCCTGGGGACAAATTCTTTTTTTTTTTTAACCCGTATGTTACTCTTCTTACTAATTTTATTTTTTGGTTGTGTTGGGTCTTTGTTGCAGTGTGGATTTTTTTTTCTCTAGTTTCAGGGGTTGGGGTCTACTTTAATTTCAGTGCACTGATTTCTCATTGGGGTGGCTTCTCTTCAAACCATGGGCTCTAGGGCGCTTGAGTTCAGTAGTTTACAGACCCCAGGCTCTAGAGCACTGCCTCGGTAGTTTCACATGGGTTTAGTTGCTCTTCAGCATGTGGAATCCTCCTGCATTGGGAACCTAAGCCATGTCTCCTGCTTTGGCACGTGGACTCTACCACTGAGCCAACAGGGAAGCCCTGTATGTTTGTTTTTTTTAATAGAAGTATATCAAGCCTAGAGAAAAATACAAAAAAAAACCAAATCATAAATGAGGAACTTCAGTGAAGCTTCGCAAAAAACACACTGTGAAAGCAGCACCCAGTTGAAGAAAACAAGCATTCTCAGCACCGGGAACCCCACCCCGGCCCCTTCTTCTCTGTCTTTCTAGGCCAACACCCACTGTCCCAGCTTCTGAAACCACACATCCATTTTGCCTGTGTTTGAAGTGGCAGTAAATGAACCCATACAACCTGCATGGTTTTCAGCCTGGCTTTCTATGCCTGGCGTTGTGTTTCTTAGACATCTCCATATTGTTATATGTAATTGTAGTTCTTGTGGTTTTGTAGTATTCCAGGGTACTTATTTATTCATGTATTCCCTTTTTTAAAGTGCCTTTTTTTTTTTTTTTAATATGGACCACTTTTTAAATCTCTATTGAATTTGTTGCAATATTGCTTCATTTTTTTTATGTTTTGGTTTTTTGGCCAGGAGGCATGTGGGATCTTAGTTCCTCGACCAGGGATGGAACTTGCACTCCCTGCGTTGAAGTGTGGAGTCTTAACCACTGAACCGCCGGGAAGGGCCCATGTATTCCCTTCTTGATGGGCATCTGGCTATACCCAGTTTTGGGTGATTACGCATAGCGCTGCTGTTAACGTTTTTTGTCCCCGCCTTCCAGAGGATGTGTACACTCCTTGGCATCAGTGAGTCACAGGATAAGCGTGCACTAACCCCAGTGGACTCCAGCAGCTTCCCACCAGCTGTGTACAGGGCTCTGGATTAACTGCTAATCCCGAGGACAGCCCTCTGCATGCAATGTACTGGGCGGCTGCGCCTCTTCCCCGCTAGCTCAGTGAGCTCCCCACCGTGCGATGCTGGGCCAGCCCCTCTACTTGCTGTCCTGGTCTCTGGACCTGAGCCCCACCGATCGGAGGTGCTGCTAGGAGCCTGTCTCTTCATGGAAGGCCAGCAGGGGCTGCGGCCCCAGGCCCAGTGCTGCCAGACTCCCGAGAATAGTCTTCCTTGTGACCCGGTCAGCTGTTTTAGGCTTTCCATCCTCCTGTGGAGCCTCCCCAGTAACCCTTTAGTAGGCGTCTGGGTCAGTTCTGTCGCTTGCAATCAAGAACTTTGACTGATTCAAGGAAGCTGTTTTAATCCTGTTTTACAGATGAGGAAACTAAAGCAGAGAGAGGTTAGGTATGTTGCCCAAGGCCACAGAGCTGGCAAGTGGTGAAGCCAGGATTCAAACCCAGTTTACCTCCCATTCAGAGCTCTCTTCACATCTCTATGATAAGTGTGTTCCCATACACTATTCTTACAGCTAGGAAGAAAGTGAGTCGCTCAAGTCGTGTCCAACTCTTTGGGACCCTGAATTCTCCAGGCCAGAATCCTGGAGTGGGTAGCCTTTCCCTTCTCCAGGGGATCTTCACAACCCAGGGATTGAACCCAGGTCTCCCGCATTGCAGGTGGATTCTTTACCAGTTGAGCCACAAGGGAAGTCCAAGAATACTGGAGTGGGTAGCCTATTCCTTCTCTGGTGGATCTTCCCGACTTAGGAATTGAACCGGGGTCTCCTGCATTGCAGGCAGATTCTTTACCAACTATCAGGGAAGAAAGAGGCACTAAATGGCACACTCAGGCTCACATGGGGAATCAAGAAGCCAGGCCCCAGGACCCCCTCCCACAGAGCCCTCAAGCCTGGAGTGGGTGTGGAGCTCCATGCACGTTGAGAGAGAAACAGCAGAGGTGTCCATTCATTCACTCACGAACAATCACTTAATTGGCAGGAAAAGTGGGTCAGGCGCTGTGGTAGGCACAGCAAAAACAGCAGCAAAAAATAGTTTAAAAAAAAAAGAAGAGTTTGATGTTACAAACATGATGATGTCAGTTTGACAAGCGCCATGAGAAACAGTGAAGGGCAGGGAAGGTCTGAGAGCAACATTTGTGGATACTCTCCTGAAGTGAGGGTGTGAGGAAGGCCTTTAAGACAGGCGGAGGGGATGGCCAGGGCCAAGGCCTGGCCCGGCCTGGAATCTGAGGCCTTTCTGGGACCACAGGAACCCAGAGCAGCTCAGCGGGGTGGGGCTGGGGCTGGAGTGGGTGGCTTGACAGGAGAGGATTGTCTCCATGAGACTGTGGCTCAGGGAGGGGCCTGACAGGCAGAGTCCGCTGCCCTGGGCTGCCAACCTGTGCCAAGTCACTTGCAACACCAGGTGGTATTACCATATCACTTGCCAGTTTGGCACAGACCTTGGACCCAGGATTCCTCCTAATCTTGCAATATCATCGCGCACTTTAAACAGCAGATGGGTTGGTTGACACTTCCTAGGGTCAAGGCAGGGAGCCAGTTGGTGGAAAAGAGGCAGGGAGAGGCTGGGGAAACTCAGTCAAAAAAAAGAGGAAATTTCAGCAGAAAACACCCAGAAGTGCCCAAGCCAGCATCTGAGTGGTAGCCACTTCCCGGTGGAGCAACTGTACCTGCTGGACACACAAAAGAAGTTCCAGAAAAGCTGGCTCAGCACTCAGCAGATCAAATCCTACCTTGCTTCAATTTAGATAAGCTCTTTCCTAGTAAGAAAGGCTTACCTCCCAGGCCACACTTGTTGCCATCTATGGCATGCAGCTACCCTCTGCCTGCCAGCCAGAGTGAGATCTGTGAGGTCTATGGCCAGCTGAGGAGCCACTTGGAGGCTCGGAGAGGGGGCCCAGTGTTGAGTGCTCGGGTCTGGGTGGCGAGAGGAAACCTTCACTCCCAGGTTGCTCAGGGCCAAGGCAGTGACCTTCTGCAATGGGTGCTCTGGCTTGTGGCTATCTCTTGACCTCCAGTTTCACTGCCAGTTCATAAGGGTCAAGGGATGGGGTATGAGAAGGTTCCTTGTCCCTCCCACCTCAGGACCCAAGCAGGAAGAGGCACGCTGAGTCACCAAGCCATAACTGCAACCAACCAGGCCCCACACAGGCCAGCGGAGGATGGAGCTGCAGTAGCTCCAGGTGTGGCAGCCTCCTGGGTTCTCCTCTCTGTTGCCACAGGAGAGGCAGGAGCATCATGAACAACCAGTAGCATCGCCAAGCCCCAGTCTAGTACCTCCACTCTTCAGTGCCTGAGTCAGGTCTAGTTGGTAGATATTTTGAATATCATCTGAGCGTGGGGAGTTCATGGACCCAGTCTTTGAGAAATTTACCTGGCTCCCTTTCTCAGCTGCCACTAAGGTGCTCAGTCCCTCGGAGGAAGCTCGGGTCGCGCTGCAGTGAGGTCCCTCACTTCACCCCGTGTCCAGCAGCTTGCCCAGCAGTGCCTGCTTCACGTTTGCTTGTATCACGGCCTCCATCTGGAAGCTCGCCTGCATCTAACTCACCCTGCACAACGGGGTGACGGTCACGGAGGAGCCAGGCCCTCATTAAGTGGCTGGTGTAAACGTTGACCCTTTCTGGCCAGGACGGTTTGCCAAGACTCTGGCCAGTGTCGACACTGTGAACCTCATGTGCAGGGCAGGGGCTGGTGGGCTTGCCCAGTGCCTGGGGCTCAGCTGCAGGAGTTCCAGGTGCCCCCACCAGCTGAGAAGACAGCTGAGAAAGAGGGGCCTGAGGAGTCTGATCATGACATGGGCTTTGGACTGAACCTCTTTTGTAACACGTTCGCTAAAGAGCTGAACTCTTAAAAAATAAAAAAAGAATAAAGTACAAATTGACCAGTACCTCCTGTCTATTATGTCAGTGAAGCAGCTCAGTCGTATCCAACTCTTTGTGACCCCCATGAACTGTAGCCTACCAGGCTCCTCCATCCATGGGATTTACCAGGCAAGAATACTGGAGTGGGTTGCCATTTCCTTCTCCAGATTATGTCAGCTGTGCCTTTATTCCCTCAATCTGTCAAAGGCATATTATCACCAATACAGGAGATAACCTTCAACCTACCCTCTCAGAGGTGTGGCCGGATCCTAGGTGGCAGGAGTTCTCAGGAGGCCAGGCTGATATCAGTATTGAAAAAAAACAGTCAGGTTAGCTCCTGAGAAAGCCCAAAACTCCCATGTCTCCCGGGAAGCATGAAGTCCCTCTAAGACCCCAACTCTCGGCCAGGCCCGCGTGGCCAGAAGTTCTCATCCCAGTCCTGGCCAAGTGCCGACTCCTGCCACTGTGCCTTCGGGGCCTCTCCATGGCCCTGATTCTGGGGGTCGTGAGTTCCAGGCTGTGTTCCCCGCACTTCTGGTCCCACCAATCACACATTCGTTCTCTGGTGCCTTCAAACCCCTCATTGTAAGGGAAGCTTCACTTTCCAGATTCCACTGCTTCCCCTACCCCTACTTTATCCAGTGGTGGCCCCTAGATGTACGCTTCCTTGGTGGCACAGACGGTCAAGAATCTGTCTGCAGTGCAGGAGACCTGGGTCCAATCCCTGGGTTGGGAAGATCCCTTGGTGAAGAGAAAGGCAACCCACTCCTGTATTCTTACCCTGAGAATCTTACGGACAGAGGAGCCTGGCGGGCTGCAGTCCATGGGGTGCATTGTGAGGGCGGGGGCGGGGGGGGGGGCGGGACAGGCCAGCAGGTCCTGTCCCCAGCAGTCATCTGCGGCCCCACTTTTGAGGCCTTCTGCCAGGACTCGAGCACCATGGAATTTGGTCTCTGCATCCCACCACCACCAAATCTCTCCTAGCTAACTGCATCTACTTCAGTTTCCATTGCCTCTGCAAAAGCCCCAGTGGTGATAGCAGCCTGTTTACGGACTCTTCCGTGGTCTTCATCAATCCTCAGTTAACCCTCAAACACTGGCACCCCTTTATGGATGCAGATGCTGACCTTCCAAAGAAGGCTCTGTATATCACAGAGCTGGACTGTGACCCACACTCTCACACGACCACCTTGTGGTCTAGACCCACCTCACCACTAGGCTAACCAGCCCTTCCAAGTTCCCTCATTCACTTCCTCCCTTAGGGAACCTGGTGGAGGCAATAGCAGGACCAAGAGAGGCCATCTCTTCTCAGCCTCCACTCCTTGGCCTTTCGCAGGGGCCCTTCCCACTGAGAGTCCTCCCTTGACTTGAAGCAGCTCCTATCTCGACTCTCCTCTCCCTTCCTCTAGGCACAGGCTGAGCCCTCAACTCTCTCCTGTCCTCCCCTGGCCACATGACTTGCCCCCAAGGCTTCAACCACCCTCTCTCTGGGATGGAGGTTCATGTCCTCTCTGCCCTCTCCCCAGTCCCCAGCTGGCTGACAAACATCTGCCCCAGATACTGTCAGGGAAGTCCAGTTTCACACACCCACTCCCAGACTCTGGTCTTCCTCCCTCCCAAACCTCCTCCCCTCGGGTAATGGTCACCTGGGCTCCACTGTCATCAGCTGTCCCTTCCTCCTCTCCCTCTCGCTCCACAGGCATCACCTGGCCCCTCTCTACCAGCGGTTCCCAAGGCCATTACCCAAAAAGCTGAGTGAGCATGGGGCCCCCAGAAGCAGAAGCTACAAATGACTGCTAGAATGATTTACCATTGGGCTCAACCGCTCACTCATTCCATAGTTATTTACTGATACATACCACGCACACCGTTCATAGCAGCTGGGACACAGAACTCAGCAGGAGAGACAAGGGCCCACCTTTGAGGGGCGTACATTCTAGCAGGGGAGGTGACAATGAACTAACACACAGGACATCAGAGTCCCACGGAAAACGGGGTGGTCTGGGGGGCCCTGCCTCCCTACAGAGGATGGCTGGGTGGAGGGCTGGGGTCAACCACCAAGGTCAAAGGGAACAGAATTCAGGAACATACACTCTGTTTTGGTAATAAAACTCCAGGGGCTTTTGTTTCCTAATCTTTTAAATTGGAAACACTTGTCGCTACCAGCGATTGGGGTGGGAGGTGCTCAGTGGTTTGGGGGAACTGAGTGGGAATTTGGCTCAACAGTGCTCCCCAGGCGGCATCAACTTAACCGCGAGGTCAGCCGTTCGTTAGCCTGTGGCACCAGGCTCACAGTGACCACAGTGAGATGGACACCCTTCTGGTGGCAGGGCAGGAGACTTGGGAAGCGGAAGACCAGGATGTTTGCTAGGAGCCAACATCCTCCTACCAAAGTCTTGCCCATCCCTCAGAGGCTCGCTCCTGATCTTTATCTGAGGTCACCAATCACTGCTGCATCCTATCTGGAAACCCACAGATCACACTAAGGACGTTCCCTATGAAACACTGGTCCACAAGATAGGATTTAGCCAGCAGCCTAGTTTCAGCCTCTCTGCTTTCTTCTCTCCCTGGGCTGGCTCCATGGAGGTAGAGGTGGTCGGGACGAAAGGCTGGCTCTGTAAGTGGCAGAGGCCTGAGTAACAAGGACTTGATTAGATTCAAGATATCCTAACAATCCTCAATGTGACAAGCACAGGGCCATGACCAGGCCTAGCAGAACAGGGGATCATTAGGTACAGTGTGTGGACTCAATGCTTGGTGGTGGTGTTCAGTTGCTGAGTCATGTCTGACTCTTTGTGACTCCATGGTCTGCAGCACACCAGGCTTCCCTGTCCTTCATCTCCTGGAGTTTGCTCAAATTCATTTCCATCGAGTTGGTGATGTCATCTATCTCACTGTGTCCTCCCCCAGATTCATATGCTGACATTCAGTTCCCTGTGTGAATGTATCTGGAGATGGGGCCTTTGAGAGGTGATTAGGTTTGGGTGACATCATGAGGGGGTGCCCCGACGGTGGGCATGGTGCCCTTATACAGGGATGGAGCCCAGGGCTCTCTCTTCAGCAGGTGAGGACAGAGCAAGGATATGGCCTTCTGTGAAACGAGAAGTTGGCCTACACTGGGCAGCAAATCTGCCGGCACCCTGCCCATGACCAGCCTGTGGAACTGTGAGACAGCGTTCCTTAAGCTACCTGGTCTATGGTATTTTTGAGATAGCAGCTTGAAGACAGGCTGTTTGGAGCATGGACAGCAGGGCACAGTGGGGTCAGCTGGGGTTGGGAGATGAGTTACTGTCTGTTAAATATTCCATGTAACACAGTCACTGACTCCAGTCTCCACAAATTCAGGCTGCCAGTCAGATGTAACCTGAGCACTAGACACTCAGTAGAGACAGCTGCAGGGGGCAGAACCTCTTTTCTCTCCATCTTTGGGGGCCTAGAACTGGGCCTGGCACTCACCAGGCACTTAGAAATTGAATGATTGAAGAATATGAGCTTTGTTAGTGGCGGTGAGCACTGAAAACCCATTGTTCTGTACCACTTTAGAAAATCCTCAGTGTGAGCCACGCAGGGCCAAGGACCCCCAAATTCAAACCTAGCCCCTCTTTTCACAACCGACGTCTCTCAGCAGCAGTATGTGTCCCTCTCTGAAAAAAGGCCAATGAGGATTTCTTTATTATTAAAGTTTATGCTTTGTTGATACCAGGTCAGAAAGGTTGATTTACAGGCAACCTCAGGTAGTTAATGAACAATTACTGTGGCTCATCCAAAGAGATCAAGTGTTCCAAACCACAGATCAAGATCAAGCTCTACGTCATTTTTTAGAGGCAGTGCAAGGGATGAGGCTGGAATTTCCACTGCTGGAGTCTCCAGGCCAGTCAATGGTTTGGGGGAAATCACTGGTTTCTGGCAGGCAAGACATTCAAAGAGTATCCCAGGAAACCCAGGACATGTGGCTGTGCCATAGCAATGCAATGGGCCATAAAGCAAACAAGAAAAACAACTTCGTGAGTATACACAGAGCTGATTCACTTTACTGTACATCTGAAACTAACACAACACTGTAAATCAACTATACTCCAATAAAAATTTTAAAAAGGAGGAGACTTGGTTCTAGCTTTGTGACCCTCAACATGACACCCTGGGCTTCGGTTTCCTCATTGGTTCACTGCAGGCATGGGGAGGACCTTCCAGTTCTTACACTCTTTCATACTCTCACTGGCTACTTTAGAAAACCGAAGCTGTTTTTAATCACAGCTTCTGAGAAGCTATCTAAAAATTTTGAGGTTTCCTTATCCATAAGAAAGAAAATAAAATTGGGAGAAGCCATCTCGAGCAGCGGGGAAAAAAAAAAGAACCGTGGATTTAGGCAGTCAGTCTCAACTCTTAGCCCTGTGTGACCTAAAGCAAGTTACTTGACCTCTCTGAGTCTTATTTTCTTGACCTGCAGAATGGGAGATAATAATGTCTGTTGTAAGGACTGCAGAAGGATCTTGCTCATGCCATCTTACAGAAAGTATAAAATAAATACCACATTCCTTCTTTGTTCCTATTTCACTTTAAGCAAATTATGAAAGAGGAATGTGAATAGGCTGAAATGTCTGTTAAAAAATTTTTTTAACTTTTTAAAAGAAATTGATGCTTTTGAACTATTGTGTTGGAGAAGACTATGAGAGTCCCTGGGACTGCAAGGAGATCCAACCAGTCCATCCTTAAAGGAGATCAGTCCTGGGTGTTCATTGGAAGGACTGATGCTGAAGCTCAAACTCCAATACTTTGCCCACCTCATGTGAAGAGTTGACTCACTGGAAAAGACCCTGATGCTGGGAGGGATTGGGGGCAGGAGGAGAAGGGGATGACAGAGGATGAGATGGCTGGGTGGCATCACCGACTCGATGGGCATGAGTTTGAGTAAACTCCGGGAGTTGGTGATGGACAGGGAGGCCTGGCATGCTGCGATTCATGGGGTCGCAAAGAGTCGGACACGATTGAGAGACTGAACTGAACTGAAAAGAACATCAGAGGCTTTGACCTTGGATAGATATATTTACCTACATTTCTCTCTTCCCACATAAGAGCATCTACCTTCTGAGCAACACTGCCCATCTCTGAGGTTATTGGAGAGGTTCTAAAAGACTGAAGTTAAGAGGCTACAGGGAATAAAGGACACCCACCACAGGAAGCACTGTTCCAAGCGGGAGAAGACGTGACCCGACACATGGTCTTGTTGGGCACATCTCAGACAGGCTCTGCGACATCAGGAGGCCTGAGGAAACAGTCTGGGCCACCAGACAGCAGGCACGAGAAGTCCCCAGGCTGGGAGACTTAACAGCGTGGTACAGCGAGCTCCCTAACCTCAGGTAGCTCAACAAGGCACCTGAGCCCTGGCCCAGAGGTAGTGCAGGGGTAAGAGGCACTGCTCCCAGGAGCAGCTCCAGCTCTAAAATAACCACAGGAACAAAGACCCTCACCACATGGAAAACATTTACAGGTTTCCACTGCGAGCTCAGGAAGGGACCCTGTGAACGTGGGGAAAAGATGCTGCGCTGTCGCAGGTCTCAGCCAGCACGCTGCCTGTGTACCCAGGTCCAGAACAGGGGGCCCCAGCTCAGGCTCTCATGCTCCACAAGCTGGTGTAGACTGCAGTGGGTTTCCTGTACAGAGAATACCCATCATTCAGAACACAGCAACTGACCCATCTGCTCCTTGGGAGGAGAATGTATTTTAAACCTGGAACAGTCACAATTCTGAGATGTTCCACATGTTGTCAGCTTTGCCTTCCACAGACATGGGGCCCCAGCCCTTTGACGGGGACTGCTCTGGCTATGGGGAGTACCCTCCCTATGGGCAGAAATGTGCAGGGAGACAAGCAACAGGCTTACAATTTGGACTGTGTCCTGTACACACACACAGCTGGGCAAGCAGAGCTGGGACTGTGGCTGTGGGGAATGTAGGTGGGGGTAACAAGGCTGGACTGTGCCAAAGGATTCTGGATGTGCCAACCCTGGGAGAGCCAGCAGGCCACTCTGGATCACCTTAAACTCCTGTCCTTGTTTGCCACGCACCATGTTCCCAGATCTAGAGGGTCAATCCGTTTTCAGCTATGGCACCTCGCCATCACAGCCAATGCTGCAGGATCTCAGGGAGCCTTCAACTCAAGGTTGAAGCCTCAAGTCAGCACACATCTTCGTGGTGGGGTTCTGGGATTGGGGTGGGGAGGGGGCTCTCACTACAGTCCCCAATCCCCTGGAGTGGCTGTACACGGGAGGAAAAGGGGGCATGTGACTTGGGCACCTGACCCCCACTGAGGAAGCCAAGGCCCCTCACACCTGCAGTGGCCGTGTGTCCAAGAGATGGGCAAGGCCGCACGCGTGAGAAGGGAGCACAGGCTGGCAGTGGACACAGGACTCTTTCCTGTTCCAGGACAGCAGGGGCCAGGGCCTGAGGCTCAATTCCTTGAGGGCGCAGAGCGGGTTGTGCTGCAGGGCTGGCTCGGCTCTGCATGCTCCAAGGACTCAGTTCAGCTGTCCTCCATTCTCAGACAAACTGGGACAGGTTGGGGACCTTGATGTTGAGATCGCCAATGTTGATGTTCCGGGGCATCTCTGGCAGGTTGATGTTCTTCACAGCGGACACTGCTCGGGCAGGTGCAGCTGAAAGGCCACCCTGCAGAGATATGAAGGTGGCTGTGTGATAAACTCTGTCATCTGCTTAATGCTTCCACAACAACAACAACAAAAAAAACAAGCGAAAGAGAGAGGGAAAATGTCCAAACCCAGTACATGTAACACAAGCTTTGATTTTTCCATCCTTATGCCTCAAAGGTGGCCAACACCACTCTTTAGGTCAGTGGGTTCTGCAGTAAAGGGGCCCACACTCTGCACCCCAGAAGATGTGCTGTGTCTTGTGCAGTTTCCTGGCCCCAGCGCCCACAGTGCCTGGCACACAGGGGCTGCTCAACAGATGCCCGCCAAAATAACCAGCATGGTTTAACCAAGTTGTCTTCAGTATCGGGGTCACTTTTCAGGTCACAAAACAAAAATACAACACTTTCCTCAAGAGACTGAAGACTCTTAACAGATGAGTGCAGTCACAAGGACATTCTTTACGGAAAAAGGAATGTCACAGCTTAGGACAACTGCTTGCCAACTAATAATGTGAGATGGAGAAGAGCTGGCTTTGGAAATGTCATGTGGCCACAAGATGGGGGGAAGGGCGCAGAGGAGGTGGAGCACACACAGACACGGAAGGGCTGGAAACGGCGTGGGGAGGAAAGGTGCCTGCAGTGAGCCCCAGCCCTCCAGCTCGGCCCAGGTATGCAGAGAAGGGGAGAAGTTGACGAGGACATTCTCAAAACCGCTTCCTCCTTCTCGACCACTTTCAGGATCCTGACTCCAATCCCACCCTTGCCCAGCAAGTCTCCGTTTCCTCTAGTTTCCAATCCCCTGGCCTCTGACTCACTTACTATTCCTGGAAGCTTCCCAGCCTGCATTTCTAAGAGAACTCTAGTTGCCACAATAGCTGCGGTTTGGAAAAGCTTCTTCAGCAGGACTTCCAGTCCTCACAGAAAGAATCCCCAGTTTCGCAAGATGATACACAAAGCGGTGAAGCTCTTTAAGACGCTCAGATAACTACAGAGGTAATCTGCTGTGCTTGCTCTCCTGTTTGTGAAGGTGTGTGCCGGTAACCTCTGCTCCCTGCTAAAGCTGATGAAGGTGATGGAGAGACCTCAGGGGAACAGGGTAGAATGTACTGGGAGCATCTGTATCAGACTCAGCACTATGAGGGGGTGGACTGGGAGGAAGCTATTTTCAAACTCAGCCCAAACTCTACTGTAGCTTTTTATCAGGCTAACTGGAAACTGGCCACTTTGGGGTTTGACAGACACCATGAGAAGTGGCTGCTGGGGGACAGACTCTCAGACACACAAGCTAGGAAACCACACTGGAATCTGAGAAGGTGATTCTGGGTCCCCCAGGGAACATGTGGTTATGAAAGGAGGAATTACAACCCACATATTCCCCCAAGCCAGAAGCTGTCTGCCTTCCTGTGCCACCTGGCTTTCCATTCACACTTTTAGCCTCATTCTCACCTGTTTAATCTTCGAACCAATGAGCGTCAATGGACTCAGGGAAAAAGAGGATGGAGCAGAAAACACTCCTAAGGTTCCACAATAACCCAACTCCACACAGCAGCCATTCCCCCCTCTTCCCAGGTCTTCTCTACCCAGTCAGGGCAAAATTCCAGCAGTGTCTCACCTCGGACTTCTCCAGCCTGTTCTGGGCTTCAATCTGAGCCACGATCTCATTCATGTTTGTTTCCAGGACCATCCCACCCATCACCACCTCCTGAAGGATGTAGTGTACCTACAGGGGAAGCAGAAGTGAGAAGGGTCAGAGCCCCTTGTAGTCATGAGGCTGTGGCCCCAGAGGAAACCCCATGGGCTCTCCTGCAGCAGCAGAAAGGCCAGACACGACACTGGCACCTGATACGCAATGAACGCCTCAGACCCGTGGATCACCCACCTTTCAGGTGAGGCCACGGGGGACTCCCCCCCCCATTTCAGCATGTCAAGACACAGACCTCCCCCAGGACCAGTGGCAGGAGGGCCTGGCTACACTCAAGGCAGGGTGGTGCTGTATGAAGTCAGACTGTGTATAAATTTCAGCTCTGCTGTTTGTGAGCTGAGTGACCTTGGGCAGATGATCCTTTCAGTGCTTCAGATTCCTTCCAGGACTGTGGTGAGGGCTGAATGAGATAACCTGTATAAAGCACCTGACTGGTGCCTGGCACACACTGGGCTCTAAATAAATAATGATGGCTTTCATTACAAGTGTGATCATCATAAATACCGACTGGTATTCAACTAGCCCAGCTATGACAGAACAATTCCTGTCTACACACATTTCCATGTGAAATACATTATCCTCCAGGTTTCACAAGCTAGGTCATAACAGGCCCATCCTCTGGCACCCTCCTCGTATGTTCTAGTTAAGCGAGGAAAGCAGGTTCAGCACAAACACCTCTCTGGTCACGGGGCTCCCACGTGGGCCTTCCACCCAGCTCACAGTTCTCAGACCGAGGTGATGGCCGAGTACTGTGCTGATTCAGCAACTCTACACTATGCATGCAGGAAAGCGTTCATGGAGCCCCAGGTGGGTCAGGTCAGAAGTGCCTACTGGGGTATGTACGGGTTGGTACGTCACATTTCACATCAAGTCATGTCAACATGGCCTTCAAGACACTTTAGTCAACTTGGAAAGAGACCACCCTGTATGGTCAACCAAGTGCCAAATCAGTGGGACAGTCCTACAGCAAGTCCAAGAGGGGAGAGAGTGGTGGTCAGAGAGGCCAGAGACAGTGAGGGACCTGAAGTTGGGTCTGACACCAGAGAAGCAGGGAGGAAGATTTCAGCTGGTGTATGGTCTGAGGCGCACCTGGGTCTGGCTAGAATGTCAGGTTTACATGCGAGAGAGGCTGAGAACAGAGCTGAGGAGGCAGTTTCAGTCTAAGGCAAGGTCTCTCAACCTGTCCTTTGGGGCCGGAGAGTTCCCTGTGGTGGGGGAGCTGCTCCGTGCACTGTGGCAGGTCTAGCAGCACTCCTGGTCTCTGTCCACTAGGTTCCAGAGCACCCCTTCAGCTGAGAAAACAAAAATGTCTCCAGGTATGGTCAAATGTCTGCAGGGGCAAGAACTGTCTTCAGTTGAGACCACCCTGGTCTAGATTAGACTAGACTACGGAGGATCTGAGGCCAATATACTCCACAGTGTGGAGAGTCTTGCTATGGAGAGTCAAGAAAAAAGACATTCTGTGTGTCTGTGTACTTCTGACCTATGAAGTCTACTGGCCCATCAGTTCTCCACGTTTTGTTCACAGTAAGTGGGGAAATACACTAACAGCTGTAACTAGAGTACTTCTGACCTCAAGGGAGTATACTAAAGCATACATTCAAATACAAATATGTTTCCCTACACTAATTAAGCCTTATTAACCCACTTTTCTGTCTACACTCACAAGAGGTGTTCTTATATTTTACACAATATGAATTATTTCATTATCTCTATGCAAAGGAAATTTAATAGTGAAACTCTCATATATAGACAGTTTATAAAATGTTAAACAAGACTGGTTTTAAAATTAGTCTCCGGGGAACTACACTGTTTATACTTCCCCATCAAGAAATAGGCTTCAGAAAACAGTATGATGTTTCCTTAAAAAATTAAACATAGAATTACCTTATTACTTCTGGGATTATCCTCAAAAGATTCAAAGAGAGATTTGTACACCTATCTTCACAGCAGCATTACTCACAATAGTCAAAAGTAGAAAGCAACCCAACCAATGAGTGAGCAGATAAATAAAATGTGGCATATACATGGCAATGGAATATTATTCAGCATTACAAGAAAATCTTGCAACATGCTACAACATAGATGAGTCTTGAGGACATCATGCTAAGTGAAATAAGCCAGACATAAAAGGACAAATTCAGTATGATTCCATTTATATAAGGTACCTAGTGGTTAAAATCACAGAGGCAGAAAGTAGAATGGTGACTGCCAGGAGCTGTGGGGAGGAGGGAATGGGGATGTTCTTCAGTGGGTACGCAGTTTCAGGTTTGCAAGAGAAAGAGCTCTAGAGATGGGCTGCACAAAAATGTGAACTCATTTAACACCACTGAACAGTACATTTAAAAATGAAGATAGTAAGCTTTATGTTATGAGAATGTTAACACAATTAACAAATAGGGGTCTCTATACCAATACTCCTAGTATTTATTCTTTTTAATGAATCCCTTTTTCATGGGGGGGAGTGGTACTTGTTGAGCATCTACTATGTGCTGAACACTTTATATGTAACTTATTTTAACTTTATAACATCCACCTGAGGTAAACTGGTATGTGGAAACTAATACAAGCAAAAGTCAGTAAACTGTCCCAACCTCACATATTTAGCAGCTGAACCGACCACTGAATCTAGATCTGACTCCAGAGCTCATGTTTCCACCATACCTCCTCAAAATCCCAAACTGAGTCTTTTACCTTCTTCATCTAAACAGAGAGGAGCACTCTACATGGAGTTGTTTCATGACTTGCCTTTGGTGTGTCAAAGATAAAGCAGGAATTCTTCCATGTTTTCTTACCAAGGCCTAGAACAATGTCCAGTGTGGAGTAGGCGTGTTGAATGAATAACAGGCTTTTCATAAATCTGAACAGAATCCTCCTTGGGCTTTAGTGCTTAGAAGACGGATGACAGTGTGGTGGAGAGGCTTTATGAGGAAGGTGTAGTAAAAGGCCTAACAGAGGATACAGGGGACCAGCGGTTGGTTAATAGAAAATATTAGTCTGATTTGAACACTGCATTGTGAAGTCATAATTTTTAAATGTTATTCAAAAAGGTATTCAATTGCAAGAAGGAGAAATAAACAAAAATGCAAACTCCATTTTCAACAAACTGAAGATAATCATAATCTCAGGCTCCCAATTAAAAGGCAGAGACATCACTTTGCCCACGAAGCTCTGTTTAGTCAAAGCTATGGTTTTTCCAGTAGTCATGTATGGATGTGAGAGTTGGACCATAAAGAAGGCTGAGTGCTAAAGAACTGATGCTTTTGAATTGTGGTGCTGGGAAAGACTCTAGAGAGTCCCTTGGACAGCAAGGAGATCCAGCCAGTCAATCCTAAAGGAAATAAACTCTGAATGTTCATTGGAAGGACTGATGTTAAAGCTCCAATACTTTGACCACCTGATGTGAAGAGCTGACTCATTGGAAAAGACCCTGATGCTGGGAAAGATTGAAGGCAGGAGGAGAAGGGTATGACAGAGGATGAGATGGTTGGATGGCATCACCAGCTCAATGGACATGAGTCTGAGCCAACTCTGGGAGATAGTGAAGGACAGGGAAGCCTGGCGTGCTGTAGTCCATGGGACTGCAAAGAGTTGGACATGACTGAATGACTAACGGGCCCCCAAATGGGTATAAAAGCTGTCAAAAACAGGGAGCCCAAGCAAGGGCTCCTTTCCTTTTGAAAAGAAAGGATGCTATAGAGAGGACATGGGAGCTGGAGAGCTCAGGAAGACCTGGAAAAACAAGCTTCTTGTAGGTGAAGGACACACCCTCTGTGACCCAATAGTTTCCTGATTTTTGGAAGATAGTCACCTCCTTGGACCTGAAGTTGGGGCTAAATGAGAAATCATCCAAATGAGCTCTATTTTGCCTCACAGAGCTGGTCTCTGTGGAGCAGAGAGGGCAGCCTTTGCATGGTAGAAAAATCTCATGGCTGGGTAAAAATAAACGTAAAGAAACTCACCTGGAACATGAAATCATGAGAACAACCACAGTCAGCCTGGAACACAGACTTGGTACTTCCCCTAAACAGCATCCTGCAAATAGCTGGTCCCTGAAAAACCCACCTATTTAAAGATGAGTTATAAAAATGAAATCTGCATGGGATCTATATAAAGATACAACCAGAAAAAAATTAGGAAAGAAACAGGAAAACCAAAGGGCAGACTAAGACTACACACCAGAAAAATGCTGTCATAGAGCAGATAAAATGCAACAAAATATTTTACAGAATTGAAAAAAGGAAACTATGAAGCAAGAGCTCAAAGCCAAAGTGTAAGAGCTTATATGGGAGAAACAGGGAGACAAGAAGAGAAGACATAAATGAAAGGAAAAAAAACATAGAGAAATGAAGAATCTGGAAGGAAGAAAAGGGAGAAGAGACTGCTAAAAACACAGGAAGGAACAAAAAGGAGAGAAATTTTTAAAAAGCAAATAAAATGAAACAGACGCAAAGAAGAGTTAACAGCAATAGGGAGAAAATGAGTTACAGAAGATAGCAAAGGAGATAAAACATATGTAAAAGAAAACTGTAACATGGAACAGAAGAGGTATGTAAAGACTCAGCTCATAAAGATGATGTAAAAATGTAATTCAAGATGTTCCCGAAAACGCACATTGTATCCCAAGGAAAAACTGACCCAGAACAGTCAGTGCCAAGACCTTGAAGGTAAGGTTTCTCAATTTCCACAAGCAGGTGAAATGTCAAATCATTTAAAAGAGGGACACAAGCTTGAAAATTCCCACAGTAAAATTCAATGTTGGCAGAAAAAAGAGGAGTATTTACAAAAATTCCCAAGGAAAGAAAAGGTAACTCAAGAATTTCACACCTAGGTGACCATCAATTAACAGAATAGAAGTTTCTCTGCTTTGAAGAAAACACTTCTGCCAACCAAGAGGTGACTGGAAAAACCGTGGCAGAAAGACTGGCAGTGAGCACTGAATTTCCTTACTGGTAGGACTAAGACAAATGGAGTTAAGAGTGACAAGAGAATGTCAATGCTATATGCTTTGACAATGCAGAAAAACAGCTAGCAGAATTAGGAAGATGGGGGGAAAGAGGGAGGCAGCAGATTAGTAACACTGATTTCTCTACCCCCAATGAAGAGCATTTAAAAGCAACAACTCATGTAATAAAGATAGTTATTTTGACTATGACTGAATTTTCAAAGTCCAAGTTTCTACTACAATCATCTACTACAGACACTACTCTGAGAGCCACCAAACTTCTGGTGTAGAGCCCACAGGATCTTTTCTACTAGTTAGACATCAATGGGGGCTTCTTCCCTGCTGGCTCAGCAGTAAAGAAGCCATCGACCAAGGCAGTGAACATGGGTTCAATCGCTGGGTTGGGAAGCTCCCGCTGGAGAAGGAAACGGCAACCCACTCCAGTATTCTTGCCTGGGAAATCCCATGGACAGAGGAGCCTCGTGGGCCACAGTCCACGGGGGTCGCAAAGAGTCTGACACGACCTGGCAACTAAACAACGTCTATGCAATTTCTCTTGTATAAAATTCACTCATAATGTATCACCTACAATTTCCAGTTTCTCTAAAGGAGAGGGAGGACTCAGATTCCTGCGAAACAGGAAGTATGGAATTTTTCTAGACTTTAGAAGTCCTCCTGCTCTTGTCTCCTTTAGTTATCCTGCCCAAACCAAATTCAACTTCATTTCCTCTTTTAAGTAACTTGCCTTTCCAAAGCAAGATAAGTTTTATAGAACAAATCTCTTTTCTCACGTATGGTTTATCTGTATATTATTAATTATGATAACTGACTTAACCACAATACCAATATAACTGGCATCAACCGGTCTGGAGCTATCACAACTGACCTTTGGTAACCACAGTGACTCATGATGAATGAACCGAGGATGAGCCACAAGGGATTAGCTTACCAGCTGCCCAGGTTAACCTGACAAGTTGGTGAAGACCTCCTTTCACTGAATCTGCAGCAAACCATGGAAGGTGGGTGAGCTTTCTTTGAGTGGAGATAGAGGAGCCTTGAGAAAGTTGGAGGTTGCCAAGCATGAGTGTGGGGAGAAGGCAGTGGAGAATCAGCACCAAACTCATGTACCTAAAAAACTAGGTATAACAGATCACAAAGAATGGTTCTGATAAATGACAAGAGCTGACTGATGGACTGAACTTGAGGATGCCAGCAGCAACGTAGGTAAATGCAAGTAAAACCTCAGAGAACACTGAGAGTTAAAGGATCAAACCAACAAAGGCAGGTGGAGGAAGAAGTCCAAAACCTGAATCACGGAGGGGGCACAAGCACAGAAGAAAGCAGAGGTGAAGGTCTTCAAGAGTTTCCTCAAAACGGTCAAAAAGTAGGAATGACTAAAAGTCAAGAGGTGTATAGTTCTGAAAAGCAATCTAACATGCTATCAAGACTATTTCCCTCCCCCCACCCCACATGTGGACATCTGTCTCCCATTCTTCTTTTCCAGGAAGCTGTCACATCACCCTCCCTCCAGAGGAGGTACCTGCTTCTGTAACTGGCCCCGCCGGGCATCCAGTGTGACCCCCTCTATTCTCTTCTGTCAGCATAAGCTAACTGTTTGAGGTCTTCCCCATCTCACTCCCCAGAGGCAAGATGAAGGTCCTGACCAGAATGGAGACCTGTAAGTTTGTACCCTGGGCTCCCTCAGAAGTTTTCCGGTGACCCAGTTTACTGATAGAGAAAATAAGAAGAATAAATCTGGTGCATGCTGAGCATTCACTAGTGCTTAGGTACAGCTTTGGGACTCCTGGAAGGTGTGATTCTTCTGTTCTGAAGGATCTGAATCAGAGGTTCTGTGCCAACAAAGGCTTGGTAAGCAGTTGCACTGTGAAAATGCACAGAAAGGGGAAAACAGCCCTGGGAGGTATCGAAGGAGAGTTAAATGACTGTCTAACCTGCTGGGACTTCCTGATGGAAAGAAAGCACTTCTCTAATTGGAACAAGGGCTTATGGTGCTGCCGACTCTGCTGAGAACTGCTAATCCTAACCCTCACTACCTTCCACTATTCTTCATGCTGATCTTCTTAAGCAGTTCTGTAAAAATCAGAGATTGCAAAAGGAGCCTTCCAAGATCTGATGTGATGGAACACCCAAGACCTGGATGAAGTAAATTCAAGAAAGATAACGACCCCTCCAGGCTGAGGTAATCACCTCTTCTCAGTGATACTGCTGAGTTCAGTATGCATTTCGCCCAAGGCACTCAGCTCAGCGCACTGTCATCTTTTTCACTTGTCTGTTCTTCTCCTTGAAGCGAGTCCTTCAGTTCAGTTCAGTTGCTCAGCTGTGTCCATTCTTTGCGACCCCATGGACTGCAGCACGCCAGGCCTCCCTGTCCATCACCAACTCCCAGAGGTCACTCAAACTCAAGTCCATTGAGTCAGTGATGCCATCCAACCATCTCATCCTCTGTCATACCCTTCTCCTCCTGCCTTCAATCTTTTCCAGCATCAGGTTCTTTTCCAATGAGTCAGTGCTTCACATCAGGGGGTCGAAGTATTGGAGCTTCAGCATCAGTCTTTCCAATGAATATTCAGGGTTGATTTCCTTTAAAACTGACTGGTTTGATCTCCTTGCAGGCCAAGGGACTCTCAAGAGTCTTCTCCAACACCACAGTTCAGAAGCATCAATTCTTCAGTGCTCAGCTTTATTTATGGTCCAACTCTCACAACCATACATGACTACTGAAAAAAACCATAGCTGTGACTAGACGGACCTTTGTTGGCAAAGTAATGTCTCTGCTTTTTAATGTGCTGTCTAGGTTAGTCATAGCTTTTCTTCCAAGGAGCAAGTGTCTTTTAATTTCATGGCTGTAGTCACCATCTGCAGCGATCCTGGAGCCCAAGAAAATAGTCTGTCACTGTTTCTTCTTTCCATTGTTTCTCCATCTATTTGCCATTAAGTGATGGGACTGGATACCATGATCTTAGTTTTCTGAATGTTGAGCTTTAAGCCAGTTTTTTCACTCTCCTCTTTTACTTTCATCAAGAGGGTCTTTATTTCCTCTTTGCTTTCTGCCGTAAGTGTCACAGATATGTCATCTGCATATCTGAGGTTATTGATATTTCTCCCAACAATCTTGATTCCAGCCTGTGTTTCATCCAGTCTGGTATTTCACATTATGTACTCTGCATGTATGTTAAATAAGAAAGGTGACAATATGTAGCCTTGACGTACTCCTTTCCCAATTTGGAATCAGTCTGTTGTTCCGTGTCCAGTTCTAACTGTTTCTTCTTGACCTGCATACAGGTTTTTCAAGAGGCAGGTCAGGTGGTCTGGTATTCCCATCTGTAAGAATTTTCCACACTTTGTTGTGATCCACACAGTCAAAGGCTTTAGCAAAATCAATGAAGCAGAAGTAGATGTTTTCCTGGAACTCTTTTGCTTTTTCTATGATTCAGCAGATGTTGGCAATTTGATCTCTGATTCCTCTGCCTTTTCTAAAGTCAGCTTGAACATCTGGAAGTTCACGGTAAAGCTAGTAAAGCATTACTTTACTACCATGTGAGATGAGTGCAATTGTGTGGTAGTTTGAGCAGTCTTTGGCTTTGCCTTCCTTAGGGATTGGAATGAAAACTGACCTTTTCCAGTCCTGTGGCCACTGCTGAGTTTTCCAAATTTGCTGGCATGTTGAGTACAGCACTTTCACAGCATCATCTTTCAGGATTTGAAATAGCTCAACTGGAATTCCATCACCCCCACTAGCTTTGTTCGTAGTGATGCTTCCTAAGGCCCACTTGACTTCACATTCCAAGATGTCTGGCTCTAGGTGAGTGATCACACCACCGTGATTATCTGGGTCATGAAGATCTTTTTTGTACAGTTCTTCTGTGTATTCTTGCCACCTCTTCTTAATATCTTCTGCTTCTGTTAGGTTCATACCATTTCTGTCCTTTATATTGAGCTGATCTTTGCATGAAATGTTCCCTTGGTATCTCTAATTTTCTTGAAGAGATCTCTACTCTTTCCCATTTTATTGCTTTCCTCTATTTCTTTGCACTGATCACTGAGGAAAGCTTTCTTGTCTCTCCTTGCTATTCTTTGGAGCTCTGCATTCAGATGGATATAGCTTTCCTTTTTTCCTTTGCCTTTCACTTCTCTTCTTTTCTCAACTATTTGTAAGGCCTCCTCAGACAGCCATTTTGCCTTTTTGCGTTTCTTTTCTTGGGGATGGTTTTGATCACCGCTTCCTATACAATTTTACGAACCTCTGTCCATAGTTCTCCAGGCACTGTCTATCAGATCTAATCCCTTGAATCTATTTGTCGTTTCCACTGTATAATCATAAGGGATTTGATTTAGATCATACCTGAATGGTCTAGTGGTTTTCCCTACTTCCTTCAATTTAAGTCTGAATTTTGCAATAAAGAGTTCATGATCTTGAGGGCAGAGTCTATGTCACATTCATCTCTGGGTTCGCACTGCCAAGCGCTGTGGTGGTTACAGCAGTACTTCACAAATCTGGCTGAATGGATGAAAAAGGCTTATATGGTTCACAAGTCCTGATTTTGAGGAGATACGGGCCTTTTGAGTTGGTCTGGCTTCCTACTCTGGCAATGAGAAGCACCCCCTACTGCCTGGGCATAGGAGTTAACCTCTACAAGTAAAAGTGGGTTAAAATGAGCTTGCTTGTTTCATGTCAGGATTGATGCAATCTAAGAGGGAAAATAAAAGTGTCACTTCAAGGATAGATGTGCTCCTTGGGGACACAGCTCTGGAACTCCAGGGAATGGAGGCAAGTTACTTTCAACAACCCTATCCAAGAACAGAGGATTCTAGGATATTCAAAAGTTCATCCTTGGTTATGTTTCTCACTGAAGTAAAAAACATTCTGAATCCAATCCCAGGTGAATAGAAGCCACCAATGTCTATGGCCGTTAGCATAACTGATGCCATTGTGGGCACACACAGTTCCTACTGTCCTTCTGCTGACCCTTCCCAAGAGTGTACTATGTGGTAATCACTTCTCTGTTGTTGGGGATTTGTATGTAATAGATAGTGTTTAATAATCATTAGAACCAGGTAGCCTCTATGTTCTGTTAGTCCCCAAACAATGATGAAGACCTTTGCTCACTTATACTTAGCACCCATGAGACTAGTAACCCATTCATAAGTCTTGATTTAGGAACGCATGACTGTTTCCAAGGGTACACCCCCTCCTGTACTAGGTAAGCTATGAGACTGTCTCAGTGGCCTCTCAGCTGTATGGACTGCAGCTACAAAAGCTTCCGGAACACTGTCTGCCCAACCCCACCCTGTGAGTAAGTTACCCTATAATAATAAACTGATCTGCTGATTATACAGAGCCACCTGCCTTGTCTTTCAGTCTCAAGATACCTTCTCAGTTCAGTGGACACTTTTCCTTCCCTCGGTCCTCCGGGAATCACTAAAAGCAAAGTGATCTGGAGCCTGGTAACAAACATTACTCTTTTTCCTCCAGTAAAAATATTGTCTCCAGGGATTGTGGGTCATATTCCAAACTTTTAAGTATTAAACTTAACGATGTATTTTTCTACAGATATAATAAACAAGGCTTTCATGTCAGAAGGACACAAAGGCTGACTCAGGACATGGTACCACAGAGCAGTCATGCAGTGACAACGAAGCACCATGAGTAACACTGTTCCTACAGTAAAATGCAGTTCTATATGGGGATGGCAGGAACTCTTCTGGAGGAACTCCACAGGCAGAAGGGGGAGGTAAGATCTTCCAGGACACTAGTGGCACGTTAACACATACCACGCTACAAGTTCACTCATATCCACAGAAACCTCTCAACTAGATTAATTCTCTTCAGGTATTTCACACTGGAGGATAGAAGCCTGCTGTGCACAAAAGACAAGGGTTCACATCCCCACTGGCTATCCATACTCTCATATCTTTTTTAAAACAATGATCACCACAGAGAAGACAGTAAGACACTAATCAGACAAGAGGGCACGGTCACAGAGCCTGCGCTGGAACAGGAGGGTGCCAATCCTGCAATACTCAAGTTCTGAAAGAGAACTGTTAGTCACTAATAAAATATCTAGTCTACTATATAAATGCTAAGTGCTGATAATATTTTCTACCCCAATTCACAAAGTCTGGCTGATTTCATCAATTCCTAGCAAACGCCTCCAGAGAGTAAGGAAGGAAGAGATTCTAGGTAAGATGAAGTGTGCATGCATCATCTCCTTGCCTGTGTTAGCGGGTGTAGTGGCTCTTAACAGGTCAATGGGTAGGAGGACCCTCACTGATAGAGGAAGGGAAAATCGTCTGAGAGTCATTTTGCCCAGAGCCAGTCTCTAGTTCCCGTATTATCCATTTTAAAAATAAATAAAAAAGGGGAAGAGGGCATAAAAACACCTTCCAGAAACGTGGCATCCTCTGCTAAAGTAAAGAAAACAGGCAAACAAAGCAACCTGTTTAATAAAGTTCTGTTTTTCCCTTTTCCTTGCTCTTAGTGTCTTCTGAACCCCTTATGAACCTCCTTGGTCTTTGGACTGGACTTCTCCCACAGTTTTCTTCAGATGCCTTGTCATGAAATTCCATAAGACTCAATACTTAGCCCCTGACTTCCTGTCTTTCATTCTCTTTTACTCACATGATCACACATATTTTCAATGAAAAAAACCAAGAAAATAGTGGAGTCTCATCTTATGTAAGGTTTAAATTCTAAGTAAGTAGAATGGAAACCATACATGGCCAAAAGTCCTTAAAATCACCTAAGGTCCAACCCAGATAGTCCTTCCTCCTGATTACTTTTTCTTTTCTTTTTTTCCAGTTAAGTACTAGATGAAGTGGTTGGTTCCTTAAAGGACTACACAGATTGAAAATCTGCACTGTATCTTTAAGCATTAAAATCACTCCAAAGACCATAAGATGCTCATGGGAGGCACATGACAGGCACATGAGGCAAAGATTCAAATCTTCCATCTCACACTCACTCCAGACACAGACAAAGGGAGGAGAACTGTGGGCAGAATTATCCTGTATTTACTATTTTTATTCTTTCTTTTTGCCAAATGGTTTAGAGATGAATTTGTATAAACTAAATATCTGTGAGTCCCCTGTATACACACACACAAGATAATGTATTAGATTCAAGTAGTCACTGGTTTTCACCAAAAGAATGTGATCTGTAACAATGTCTATTTTTAAATATGCTTAACATCACAGAATGTTAAGAGCCAGAAGGAAGAAACGAAGATAAGATTTGGACCCTGTCCTCAAAGGGCTTATAGTCAAGTAGGGGAGATAAAGCATGTATAGAAATAACTATAATAAAAGGAAAGACTGTGATCAGTACTATGACCCAAGTATAAAATGCTATGGAAGTCTGAATGAGGGTGGGCCTTTACTGGTAAATGAAAGAGAAGCTATCCAGGCAGGGGGAACAGAAAGCTACCCAGTAACTCATTAACTATCTGTGTGCTCTGCTAGCGATTCTTCTTCTTTAAAAAAGGATTACTCACTTTCTGCTTTTTCCCTTGGCCATGCTGTGCAGCAAGTGCAATCCTAGTTCCCGGAATAGGGGTGGCACCCACGGCCCTGTGGTGGAAGCATGCAGCCTAAGGCATCGGACTGCCAGGGAAGTCCCTCACGTGCAGGCTTTATATTTTGTGCCCTGACATGTATACCGTTGACTAGTAAATTATACTCATTGCATGTTATTCCTTCCTTAAAAAAAAAAAATCCTATTAGGAGTCAGAGTTCTCTCTAAAGTAATTTTTAAAAATGTTCTAGCAGGACATTTTCTTTATTGCCTACTGTTTCTTCCTCCCCCACTTCCTGCCTGTTTGTAACATTGGTCTCAAATGCTCTAAGTACAACACTGGGTAAAAAAAATGGTCCAGGACTGTTCTCCACAGTTTTATCCTCTCTCTGGCTCATTATCTACTAACAAAACATGAGCTTAGGGACTTCCTGGTCCAGTGGGTAAGACTCCACGTGTGCAATGCACAGGGCCCAGATTTGATCCCTGGTTGGGGAACTACATCCCACATGCTCCAACTAAGCTGCAATGAAATCAAATAAAAATAAAAAAAAACAAAGCAAAACATGAGCTTAATATATTTCTTACCACGTTGAGGATGCTAAATCAGGAGAGGACACTATAGGTAGCATAGCTGTGAGACTACAGGCTCTGAAACCACAGTCCAGGGTCTGAATTCTGCCTCTGCCACTTACTGAGTCATCTCAGCTCTAAAACTCAGTTTCTTCAACTGTAAAATGTGGAGAACTAGAATTCTTATTTGACATACCTACTCTAAAGATAAAATAAAATGATGCAGGAAATAAGTGAGACTCTCTATTTAAAATACTTAGCTATTATGTGCCTCACACTTAAGTAAAGACTTGATGGAAACTGGTACTGATGATAATTTAAGTCATCTTTTCCAGTCTCCTTTCCAACACAGGAATTTATTCTTTGGGTCTGAGACAGAACAGAGCCTTCACTGTGATGAAGAGTTCACTGCTGTTCCTAAACTGTCCCGTCTGCTGTGAACAGCGATACCTGCTAGAAAGTTCTTAACTACACTGAGCTACAATGTGCGTGGAACCATTTCCATCCCCTGACCCTACCTGTGCCCTCTGGAGTTGCAAAGAGTAAGTCCCTGCCTTCTCCCCTGGAGTACTATCACTCTCTCTAATCTGAACAAACGGCAGGCCGTCAGGAAAAGGAAGCACAATTTATTTGACCATCAAGAAAAAGTTCCAAATGCCATGCCTGGGTCCACAAACCTGTCTCTGAGGAGATGATCCCCATCCCCACAGTTCCTGTTCCTTCTAAAGCACTCCTCCTGGAACGGCCCTGGACCTTGCCCATCTTCTCTAGCCCTTTACATGCTGAGTCAAAAATTTACAAAGCTGTAACATCCCTAAAGGCAAGTTATATAAACAGTCAGTGTTGCTGGAACACGGAGTTCAGGGAGGAAATGGCAGGAGGTGAGGCTCAAGAGGCAGGCTGAAGAAGGTCTTGGAGATCTTTGTAGATGATGTTAAAGGGCCTCAGCTCAATCGTTGTGGCAGTGGTCCCCACCTCTTTTCCTACATTCACAAAAGTTCACCTGTAGAACACACTCCTCTCTAGCACCCAGTGTCATTCAGTATTCATAAGGGTTCTGAGGAAGGTGCGAGAAGGAATGAGGCACATACTTCTCCCGTTAAGAGTCACTGCTGTGGGGGGATAGAGAGCGACTGAATAATTCAAACAAGGGAGGCAGTCAGTCAAAAATACACTTGTAATACGTCATTAGGCAGGTGTGTAAAGGACGGATTTAAGGGGGTAATTCTGAAAGCAGAGAGAACAGCAGGAAAAATGTAAAAATAAAGACAGAAGTCATCATTTATTAAGCTAAGCAACTACTCACCAACTTCAATCCTCAAAATAACCATGAATGGTAAATATTAATGTATTTAATCAAAGCAAAGAGTCTTTGATTATAAATCATACCATTATTTTATGTACCACTAAAAAGGATAAGGTTGAAACGCTATTAAACTATGAAATGCCATTGCCTGTAAGGCAAATCTGGATTTGATATGCTAAACCTGTAAATATTACCCAAAAAAGGGAGTCTAAGAGTCAAGTAAAGATGGTGTCACCTCTGTTTTACAACCAAAAAACCTGAGGTACAAGGAAGTTTCAAGAGGGTTGCCTAAGTCACACAGAGTCTGTCAGAGCCAGAATCCATGAAGCCATTTCAGGCAGAATCCCACTCAAGGAAAACAGGGCTTCTCCTGAGTCCACCACATGTTACCTCCCAAGGGAGCAAAGGCAAAGTTAAGTGATACATTGATGTATGCCCTGAAACCAGTGGGCACACACAGGTCATAACCTTGAAAGTGGAGGTCTAATTAGAATCCAGTTTTTAAAAACAAGCCTTTAGCTGTGTGAATCAGACATTATATCTGAAAAGTGCTTTGAAAATTAAAAACCACACCAAACTTGGACAATCAATCAACCGTAATAATCAACCCATCAATTATATTTGAGTGCCCTGTCCTGTTCAGATGACCAACAAAGAATCACATATTGACATTATTCCAAGACTTTAAAACCTACTGGAAAGAATTACGAATACAAACTTTAAAGCAAGAGTAAGAAGAGAAATAGGTAGGAGACAATAGTGGAGTTCAAAGACTTCATCAAATGTAAAACTTTAGTTGGGTTCTGAAATCTCAAAAGCTTGTTGGGGGGGAAGATGAGGGTATTTCAGGGTGGCGACAAGGCATGGGTAAAGGCAGAAAGGTGAGAGTGAATCAAAGTACACACGGAAAGCAGGAAGATGTGTCCGATGGGCCTGAGGGGGTCTATGTTCTAAAGCAGAGGGAGCCCGAGGGGTGAAAGAATCAACAAGCCAGAGATCCTCTGAGGCCAGAGGGAAGAATGTAGACTGAAGGGAAAATGGAGAAACTGTTTCTATGAAAGATTAGACTGAGTGAAAACAGTTGGGAGAAAGACTGGCTTAGCTGCTGTAGTTACCTAGAGCTGATCTGTTAGTTATCTGGCAAGGAAAAGAAAAGCAAAGGAAAGGCAGAGGTGGGCCTGAAGCAAACACTGAAGGAAGAACCAGTATCATTTTGTCACCACTTGGAAACAGAAAGCAAAGCAGGCATCCCTGAGATTTCATACCTTGAAGAAAGACAGTATTGATACACTGGCGGAATGAGGAAAGTTAAGAAGGGAAGACAGTGGCTTAGTGGGTAAGTGGGTGGGGGGGGCAGGAAAGGAGATGAGGCGGAGAGGAGTAAGTGAGTGGACTTGTGGGTGAACACAAAGCTGGAAGTGGTGCCAGCTCATAAAGATGGAAAGGTGCTGAACACCCATGGAAACACAGGCCTTTAGCCTGGGTCAGAATGAGAGGTGGATCTGTTCCCTATCTGCATCAAAGCAGACGCGTGCCCAAGGGCGAAGGTATGAGGAGAAAGCCAGCAGGGTGCCAGGGACACACCTGTGCAGAATGTGCCCATTTCTCTCACTTTGTAAGTAGGATAAGAAGTAGCAGTTTTAAAGCCCAAGGAGTCGGGCACAGTTAGCAAGGAACTGTCCGCTCCTTTCCTGAGGTTTCTCTAATCAACATGAACATGATTCTTCTAGGGTAAATTCAGATATATGGATCCCGAAAATCCAAAAGGATGTACTTGTGTAGCAACTGGGCAAAAAACAGCAAGTGCTCAGCTCCAGGCTATGAGAGGGTGACCTCCCTTCAGGGCTGTCTGGAGTTAAACCTCAGGCGGATGGGCCTGGGCTTCCCTCTGCCCCTAAGCTACTTAAAATGTCTCGTGGTACAGACTTGGCTAACTTCAGAAACAGAGAGAGCAACTTGTTCTCTACACAATGTGGACTTTAATTTTTGAGGTCATACGCAGATAAGGCCACAAAGATTTATCAAGGACCAAGATGTAGTGTACTGTTTTCCCCAATCGGGAGCGATCTTCCAGACTCATAACTGTGTCCTGAGGTGTACTCCGGGCCATGACCACTGCTGTGCACAATCATTGGCCCTCCCCACTCGTCCTCTGGAGTTAATCACAGCTCCTAGGCTAGGGGAAAGGGGTCATCTGTAGACAACCTATCAACTTATCTGGCTTCAAGCTCAGACTTTGTCTCAGAGCAGCAGAGAGCAATCTAAACTGTTTACTGTCCTAGGCAATAAAGCCTGAATCGAGAGAGGATTGTTCTCTTCAGTGCACTGGGCCTAAAGCCCCAGGGTGATAAGCTGGCAATAAATGCACATGGCCCAACATTTTGGAAAAGTGAGCCCCCACACATACCCAGCTGTCCTCTCCAGAGGCAGGGACTCATGTCAATCTCTTCTGTAATGATGACCTACAATGACCTACCTGCCGCTCTTTTCCGATCCCTCCCTCATCTCCGGTTACTTTCCCCCTTTCTCACTTCCACTCAGTTATATCGGCCCCAAGGTCTCTGGACTGGATCCACTGACCTGGAATTCTCCAGGGAAGAACCCATCTCTGACTTCTCTTACTTTCTTCCAGTTTTTGCTCAAATGCCACTGTATCAGTGATGCCTTCCCTAAGCACCCTGTATAAAACATCAAGCCTTACCAACCCACACCTTATTTTCTTATTTTCTCCTCTGAACTTATTACCACTCATTTACTGTCTCTCCTCTAGTAGATAAAAGGTTCATGAGAAAATGAAAGCTTGATTAACTATTTCCCTGTTAGCAGATGGACAAATGAGGTCAACAATGAATAAGCAGTATGTGTCAAGTATTGTGCTATTATCTGGAAATACATGGGTGAACAAGACAGTCTGTCCTTACCTTAACAGTATCTTGAAGTGGGGATGGGCAACAAACAAAAGAATGAAATACTTACTATGTATAGGCCTTGTTCTAAGCACTTCTTGTATATTTAATGCTCCATATAAGCTAGCTGCTATCTACCATAAAAGCCAGGGGCTATCACAAGTTCCTGTCTACATATAAGTTCCAAAGGCACAAGCCATACAGTTCTTAAGTGGCAGAGCCAGGAATCAGGTCCCAGCACACAAACGGTGTGTGCTCTCAACCAGGCAAGTAAGCAAAAACAATACACTGTGTTAAACGTCACGGCAAAAGCAGTTGAGGGTGCTGGGGAAATGGCAGCACTAGTGTAAAGAACCCATCTGCCAATGCAGGAGACATAGAGACATGGGCTTGATCCCTGGGTCGGGAAATCCCCTGGGGGAGAGCATGGCAAACCCACTCCAATATTTCTGCCTGGAGAATACCATGGACAGAGGAGCCTTGTGGGCTACGAATCACAGGGTCACAGAGTCAGACACGACTGAAGCGACTGAGCACACACACACGCACACACCTATTTCAGTCTATGGGCAGGAAGGGGACTGCCAAAAAAGGTTTCCCTAAAAACCTTTCCAGAACTGTCAGTCTGGAAATGGAAGGGGCTAGAGATTCTGTTTTGGACATAACTGAGTGTGTAGTGAGTTCAGATGGTACTTTAGGAACTATCAGCAGACAGATAACTGAAATCATGGGACTGTGTGAGATGTCCTAAGAAGTGAATGTCTAAAAGAAAAGAGATCATTTAAGAGGTAAGAAGCTCAAAGTGCCAGATGAAACAGCCGGAAAGGTAGAAAAACATCAGGTGAATGGGTACCATGGAAACTAGAAACAAAGAACACCTTAAGAATGAGGAAATATCAAAAGTGCTTGACGAGAAGGACAGTGGGGAGTGTACACTGGACTCAGAAATGCATGAGTCAAGGCCCTCCACAATCTGATCATCAACTACTTCTTCAAACTTCTCTCTGACCAACTCCATACATAAACTCCATACTCTAACTCACTGCTCTTCATCTAGGACAGCATTGTTCCCATCCCAGAGGGCATCTGGAAATATATCAGGCAGAGGCCCCACTGGCATTCAGCAGAGGGGGTCAAAGAATATCAGCAATTCAGTGAGAAATTGCACTGCATCAAAACACCACTAATGCCTCTGCTGGCAGACCCTCTGACTAGCTGGAGTTGATGCAAAGTTCCCAGTCCAGTGGCCTTCACCCCCAATGTTCCCATGCCTCCTTATCCCCTGCCATACCTTTAACCTTTGTTCCTACCATTTGGCCTCCTGAAATTCTGGTTTTGGAAACAGAAATCAACAAATTCAATAAATTTTTACATATCATATCTTATAGTATTTGCAGATATGGAAGCAATTTATTCTATTAGGGAATTTTAATTTGGTAAGTCACCTGAAATTCATTTGAGAACTATAGAAGAGACAAATACCAAGTATTTCACCAGATAAAGTGAAAAACGGCTACACTAGATGCCTTTTACTAAGAGTTAATCATGTTTCTTTCTTACAAGTGTGTTCTTCTATTTTTCTGATACTAAAAATTTCTAAGTTTTCACTTATAAAGTGATACCGAAGCAAATGTCAGATTTATTTTTCCTCTAAGAAAATATATAAAGACAACAACAAAAAACCCTGTAGTAGTCATTAGTATATTCCAGACTATTTCAGGTTGTCCCGCATCTTGGGCACACGGGTAGGACTGCACTTCCCCAGGTTTCTAAGCATGGCCGTGTGACTTGCCTTTGGCCGATGAAATGTGAATGTGATGGATATGCCACTTTAAGAGCCAACACATCAAGTGCCCAGGTGGAAGTACATGTTGATGAAGATTTCCATCAGCCTGGACCCCAGGGTAACTACAGTGGCAGAGACCCCGCAATGACCACACAGCATGAGTGAGACGTGAACCTTTCTGCTATAAGCTATTGAAAATTTGAAGTCAGTGGCTCAGCAGCAAAGAAGTCACCTGCAACGCAGGAGCTCCAGAAGACATGGGTTCGATTCCTTGGTTGGGAAGATCCACTGGAGAAGGAAATGGTAACCCACTCCAGTATCCTTGCCTGAAGAATCCCATGGGCAGAGGAGCCTGGAGGGCTACAGTCCACGGGATCACAAAGAGTTGAACACAACTGAAGAAACAGCACACACAGCACACATGACCAAGTCTATCTAGACTGATACAAACATCAAGTCTGAAAAAGGGTTCTCAACTAGGGATCAAGAAATTCTGTCTTTTATCCCAGAGCAGGTCAATCCTCTTGTGTATCCTAAAGGATAACAGCAAGAAAAACACAACTAAATCTCTGTTCCAGACTTCTAGGGCACCTACACATTAGCTATCAAAGGGATATACAATTTGTTTTATCTGCAACACAACCAAGTAACATCATCGGTAATACGCTCTGCTCTAACTACAGTCTTGTCAAACACTGGTTTTTACTGAAAAGGCCGGATACAAACAGATAGCTCTAAAGGTCAAATTTGGCTGTTTTGTGTACACTGTCATCCTAATGCCCTTAACCGGCAATAAGGAACAATTAAACAAACCAAAAGGGTTCTCTGCAATTTCAAGTGGGAATCAATGACACTGCACGCTGAGGCAGGGCAAAGGTCAAGTAAGGAAGGTGATAGTGTGTACTGTAGCCAGTGTTAAGTGTAGCTTGGCGCAGTCTGAGCTTTTCTTTCCTTTTTTTTTAAACCAAATATAGCAATGTTAGAAATTTAAGAAATCATTATTGCTAATCTCTGAACTGTCCTGATGGAATGAGATAATAGCCTCTGAAAAATACTCTGCCATAAAATTCTCTCTCAAGCATCAGTAGAGAAGGGCCCAGGATGCAATGGGACAAAAGGCAGGCCTCAGCTCCCCTCCACTCTCTTGGGACCATTCAGAAAGAGAAACACAGGTAGCCAGATATGCCAACTACCACCTTTCCTAAGAACTGAAACCCAAACAGAATGTCTTGTCCTTTTGGGCCCAAACAAGCCCTCCTTCCTCACTGAAACCCAAACAGAATGTCTTGTCCTTTTGGGCCCAAACAGGCCCTCCTTCCTCACTGAAACCACACAAAAAGTGTGTCCTTTACTCTTCCTCCAGTTTTTGACACAGAAATCAGGATATCTCCTCAAATGTCACTGGTGTAGAGGGCATTAATGAGCTTTCTTATCACAGCCTCTGTTCTCAGAAGGGACATTTCAGGAGGACCATGCATTATTACTATCTACAAGCCTTTCATCTTAAGGCTCAACAGTTCATTTCAATTTTGAGCCATCAGCATTTTCCCATTTCAGCAGCCTATACTTAGCAGAGATTTTAAATTCTATACTACAAGATTTCTTAGGTTCAGACCTGCCCCAAAACATATGTTCCAAATCTCCTGAGATAGCCCTTTGCAAACTGAAATCTATAAAAACCAGATGCACTACCTTGACACAGCCACTAAATCATGACTCTGATGACCAAAACTGAAAGCACAGCTGAGTTCCAGCTTTGCTGCTGAGACACCAGTAGAACAGAATGTGAGACTAATCACATGACTTTCTTTGAACAAAACTCAATTCACCAATATCAACGCCAATTCCCACTTCAGCCAGGATGTACTTGGTGGGATTTCTGAAAGCAGAAGGGAACCAACTGCCCCAGGCAAGGGGAGCTCCAAATGGCACAGTCTAGAGAGCTGGGGACTGTGCCAGAGGCTATGAAAACAAACTTGACTCCAACCTGCAGCACTTTAAGTCATGAAGAAATTTGTGAGGCTAAGGCATGAGAACTCTTTATTGACACACACCTGGAGACACCTCCCACAGTGAAAGGGGCCATGCTAGATCTAGTGTGGGAGAAAAGGGCAAACACAAAGAAAAAAACAGTCTAATGAAGAAGGAAAAACATACAAACTTACATAAACTAAGGTACACAAATCAGAAATAGCACTACATATTGTTCACAGAGACAACAGGCCAGGGTAACCAGGACAATCTTTAGGGTGGTAGGACTTGAGCTGAGCTTAGAAGACAAGCTGGATTCAGTTGTTTAAGATGTTAAAAGGCAATTCAGGCAAAGGCTCTGGAGCAGGAATTACAAAGAGATGAAGACGGATTTAGTCTGGCTAGAGCAGAAGGCATCTGGCTAGAAGTAATGGTAAGTGAGGACAAGATAGAACAGGGACAAATTGTGGAGAGCCTTGCATGCCCGGCCATGGTGTCAAACCTTGATAATGGGGGACCAAAACAGGTTTGTGATCAAGGGAGCTCATTTAGAGGGTCTGGAAAATGAATCTAGGGAACTTCCTGTCGGTCCAATTGTTATGACTCCATGCTTTCCACTGCAGGGGGCACTGATTCAATCCCTCCTTAGGGAACTAAGACCCCACATGGCACAAAAAATAAATGAATGAATAAATAAAAATAAATGAACTGAAAACATCTAAGGAAAAAAAGAAAAGAAAGAAAATGAATCTAATTCCAGTGTGTAGGACCAACAATAAGAGAAAATAAGGTTAGAAAATCTGACAGACACAACTGAAATCAAGAGCTACCATAACTAAAGACAGTGCTTGACTCATAACTGAAACTAGGATCATAAAATATACATACATATAAAGGACATTACTGGGACAAATGTGGAAAATTAAACATAAACTATATATTGGATAACAGTATTTATTAATGTTAAATTTCCTGAGAGCTAATTATGTTGTGGTTAATAATTAATTATGCTGTAATTAAGTATGTTAGAGAATTATGCACAATGTATTATATAACATGCTGTCCTTGTCCTTAAGAGATGTGTGCTGAAGTACTTTGGGTTGAAAAGTTATAATGTCTGCAACTAACTCTCAAATGGTTCAGGAAAAAAAAGTAGATATATATAGAGAGATTAATACAAATGTAAGTGTGACAAATGTTAATTGGTGAATCTAAGAACAAGATATAAGAAGGACTCTATGGAAAGAAGCACAGGTTTTAGTGATTGACTGGCTGCTGGGGGCACAGAAGAAGAAGGAAATGCTTTGCATGTACATGACACAGAATGCTGGTACTGCCACCCAAAAAGGGAAGCTAAGAAAAAACAGTTTTCAGGAGACGCACGTTGAACCTGGCTACGGATAAGAAGTGGCAAGAAGAAACAACTCACTAGAATGAAATGAGAAAGAAATGTCTGAGCAACTGGGACCTAAGAGAGAAGCATGAGAGGGAAAAGAGTAAAGGAAGAGAGGACTGACATCATAATTTACTGGAAGAAGGTGGGAAGAGAGTAAGAGAAAAAGCAGGAGAGTTCTATGTGACAGAAACTAAGGCAGGAAAAGGATTAAGACAGTGCTCCATGGAATGATCAACAGCATCAAATGCGGCAGAAACATTAAAGGTGATGACTGGCAAATGCAATTAGGAAATAATCAGTGAATTTGGGGTACAAGTGAAAACCAGGCTATAGGCTCCAGAAAAAGAACAGATAAAGTAGAAATGCAAGACTGGGTATAAATCACTCACTCACTGAAGTTGTTTACCTTAAATGAAATGATGGAAATGAAATGACAGTTAAAAGGAGCAGCAAAAGCATGGGAAAGCTGTATTCTGTAAGAGATTGGGGCAAGCTGGGAAAATTTGTAGTTACAGAAGAAAGAGCAAATAAAGACATCTCAGAGGTGAGCTGAATAAGTGAGATTTATGATGCATAGTAGGGACAGGAAGAGAACTTAGTTCTAGAAATGGAATGGATTAAACTTTCTTTAATACAGGAAGAAAGGGTGAGAGAAGAGGTGAAGAGAGCTGCAGTAATAAAAACAGGACATTTATAAAAATAACTTAGAAGCTGAGAAAGAAATCTCAAGATTAGGAAGAAAAAAAAAAACAACTGCCAGGACAGTAGGAATTCAGTCATTTCTGGTCCTTACACAGGCCTCCTGCTCCAGCCACCACTGCATAGGGGAATGGGGCAGCTACCCATGATGACCCAATGCACAGTGTAACACCATCTGAGGGGAATCCTGACTTGAGGTGGAGAGACTTTCAATTAAGAAGGATGACTTTAGAGGTGACATTCTTATTGTCTTATGATAGATCCTTTACCTATCTGAGTAAAAAGACCACTTTCTTCTATCAACAGAAGATATGCCTGGATTAGCAGCTGCTCTACATTGAGGGCAAAGGTGAGCTTGAAATCCCACTGAAAGAAAGCCACCTGTTGGAAGATATCTGCTGACATTATACAGCAAGTAGAGTGAGATTCGGGTTCCTTGGATCATCACTTTTCAAAAACCTTAGGAGATATGGATAGCAATTTCCTGATGTCATAGAGCAACTAAAAATAAAAGTTTTACAACCTTTAAAAGAACTGTGCAGCCACAGCAAAACACTGTATAGAACTCATCTGAAGATAAGACATATGAGAAAGAACAACATTTTTATGGCCTTTTATTTCCTGCAAAAGTCATGTGCAATAAAATAGATGGGACTGAGATTACTTTACTGCCTTAGCAGGTATCCTCACAAATAATTAAAAAACAATATTAGAATAATCAGAAAAAAAAAGTGATTCCCTCAGGAGATGGAGAAAGAGCTCTCGATATATTTTAATAACTTTTTATGACTAAAAATTCTTAGCCACTAAAAAGAGAAGACACTCCCTTTAACTTAATAAAGAACATTTACCTCCAAATTTACTATACTTCAAACACTATATATACAGCAAATACTGACAAGAAGAGGACTTCCCTTTTAAATCAGGATCAAAATGAGATGAGCACTATCACCACTTCTATTCAACCTGACATTGTAGCTCCTAGTCAGTAGAGTAGAGCAAGAAGAAGATATGAAATGTACAGGATTGAAAGAAATGAGCAAAATGTTTACAGATAAAATATCAGAATTAGTAAGTGTCTAACATAATTCTGAATTGAACATCAACATGCAGAAATAAAGTGACTTCTATATGACAATAGTAGCAATAAAGGAAAAAATGAATATTTAAAACATCAGTACATAAAAAAACAGGTATCTAAGAACAAATTTAATAAAAGATATGTAAAATCTCTATGGGAAAAACTGTAAAAGTTCAGAGAAACCTCAAAGACCTAAAGAAACAGATATACCATAACATGGATAAAATGATATTATAAAAAGTAAACTCTCCTCAATGTTTTATAGATTTAATGCAATTCCAATCAAAATTCCAACAGGTGTGTATGTGTGTGCATGAGCACATGTGTAACTTAAAAACTGACCCTAAATTGTAAACTAAAACGCAAAGGACCCAAGCTCAACTTCCCACAGGACCCTCAACTGCCTCCTCCAGGTATATCATCCCATAGGCCCCCGAGTTTTCAGGTGTTAGGCAGCTGGCATTCTGAGACAGCGTCTACAGAAAACTGGCACCCAAACACAGATTGTCTAGTATCCAGGCAGTGTGTGTATCTTACTAGTAAGTTTGCTCCCTTAGCTGCCTGATAAAAAGAGAGGGCATTGTGGGGAAGGGGGAGGGTAAGGGAGGGAGGTGGGGGACACCACTCTAGCAGAGACAGGCCCTCCCCATGGGGACAACGGGAGGATGAAGACCAGTGCCTCCTCTTCTACTGCTTGAGAATTTCCTTTCCCTGGTAAAATCTATCCCTTAAATCATGATCTGAGATGTGGATCCAGCTTGGTAAGCAACAGGTGATGACTGAAAAGGAATCCACTTTGAAACCAGGTGGTAACCCAAAGATAACACCTTATTTCACAATTTTTTTTAAAATTGCTTTAAAATAATAGTAACAATAAGGCCTATGGAAAGCATTCCTCCATTCCCTCTATGTTCTCAAGTCTCTTTAATCTTAACCTTTTTCCCCACTGGTACAGAAGGAAAATGGATTTGAGCTATGCCTCTCCTTGACAGAAATTACCAGATAGCAGCATCTTTAGCAACTGGCAGTGAAAGTCACTCAGTCGTGTCTGACTCTGTAACCTCATGGCCTGGGGTCTGCCAGGCTCCTCTGTTCATGGAATTCTCCAGGCAAGAATCCTGGAGTGGGTAGCCGTTCACTTCTCCAGGCGATCCTCCCAACCCAGGAATCGAACTGTGGTCACCTGCATTGCAGGCGGATTCTTTACCAGCTGAGCTACCAGGGAAGCCCTGGTCTACAACAACTCTTATTAGCTGCAAGGAGGAGGGATAAGAGGTCTCTGAAGTTTCTAAGATCCTTTCATATGAGAAGAGAGACTGACCACTTCAAAAGAATTGGTGAGCCCTGGAAGCCTTGTGAGGCTATCAGGGAGCCCCAAGTCAAGTACCTATTAATCCAAAAGGAATGGGGTTCTGTGATTCTCCTGTACCAGGCTGCTCAGAGAGCCATGCAGCCAAGACTGAGAGAGAAAACGTTACTCCATTCCCACACCCACTGCACTGGCCCAGGAAGTGCCCCAGGAAAACCCTGGGAAAGTTAACTGAAACTGAAGATTCTACTGAGATGTCAAAGTCCTCAAGATGGCAATGATGGATCTAAAAATAACCTGCCTTGTCATGATGAAAACAGATTAATAAAGTATCATGGCTTAGCAATGAGGAATAGTCTCCTAAACATCTTTATCTCCCTCCAAGGGCCATGGATCATAGAAATGATAACTGGTGAGAGAAAGACCAGAGCCAAGCAAACCTAAGATGTATCCACCTCCACCAGTGAACAGCACTGGGTACAGCGTGTGCTGAGCTGGATAAAAGAAGCCCCTATCTATCCCCTTGCTGGCTATGTCCCACATATAATTTTGCACATGAGGATGTTAGCCATGTCACTGTTAGATGCTAGCAACTCCTAACTTCGGACATGTACTTAATTCTGCCTGGCAGGCTACAGAATATCAATCACCTGACCTCAAAATATGTTACCATTATCTCAGTCACTATATTACTCTTTAGGAAAAATGTAAATTTCACTAAGTCAAAAACCCTTGTGTCGGGGCTTCCCTGGCATTCTGGTGGTTAAGACTCTGTGCTTCCAGCATAGGGAGCGTGGGTTTGACCCCTGGTCGGGGAACTAAGATGCCCTGAGGAGTAGCCAAAAAAAAAAAACAACCCAAAACAGCTCCATGCAGTGTTTATTTCAAAGCTTCACTGTGACTGGACTATACCTAGGAAACTCATTTCAAAATCAACATAAACCTATTTATCTCACCATTGGCCTAGTAGCCATCATTGCCCTAAACCAACAAGTCTGTCTGTGAAAAATGAACCATAATATAGGCCCAGTAATAATCCTGTGTGTGTTAAAACTGGTAACAAATCTTAGCAAAGTACTCCCAAAACTATAAACTTAAGTTATTAAATAAAACAAGTTCTAAGACTATCTCCAAATTAAAAAAAAAAAAAAAATGAAAGAACATGAAAGTGTACAGATGGTTAGAGATGGTCAAAGTTCTTAGCTTCCCAGGAACCCTGGCTTGGGAGAGTAGTACCTTATCCATATGGAAGATCAAATCCAATTCACAAACATTTTCGAAACACTTGTCCAGAGTCTCCACGAAAACCTAGGAAACAAGTAGAAATAGATACACAATTCCTATCTTCATAAAATGTCACATGAGAAAGTAAAGGGGGCAGTCAAGATACTATTTGCCTTATGATAAATCTCAAAAACCAACAAAAAACCCCAGTGCACTCCAAACCTCCCAGCTGATCACCCTACTTATCCCAATCTGAAGGGGGAAACTGAGGACAGGATCACCTTGTTTTCAGTTTAAACACAGCCAGCAGAGACATGTAGCTTTCTTTCCCCTTTTATAAGATGCTAGTTTATTAATATACAAAAGAATAAAAAAATAACTACTTATATTATGTCCTTTCCCCAAGCCGCCACTTACACATGCAAAAAAATTTTTCATTATGATGGTGTTAACAGCTCTGTCCAGCTAATTTCAATGAATGTTAACTTTAAAATACTTTTCCATGAATCAACTTAATTAACATACTTAACAATTTTAATTTACCTTTAAATATAAGACTTAAACAGAAAAGTATACAAATGATAAGGGTACAGCTTAATGAGTTCAGAATGAACATACCATGTAAATGCCATCCTGATTCTGAAATGCAGCATTAGAGCTCCCTAGAAGCCCCCTCTCCAAAGGTAACCACCATCCTAACTCCTACCATCAATTTAGTTTTGCTAGCCCCTGAATCTACATAAAAGGTGGCAAATTAACCTTTCCTTACACTGCTACTTACACTCAAGTTTTTCCAAACTAGCAAAGTATCACATAGGGAATACATATCACATGATAAAACTATACAGAGAAGCAAAGCAATGATCAACTTAAAAGTCTGAAAAAGTGAATGAGAAGGATAGAATTGAGGAGGGACATATAGGATATTGCCCTAGCAATGTACTGTTTCTTAATCTGGGTGACAGTTTCTTCTTTAAATTGGTATTCTTCAAACTATATAGTCATGTTTTCCATATTTGTTATATATACAAGTTTCACAATAAAAATTACTTAAAAACAACAGTAATCTTATTGGAATTCTGACTGGGTTTTAGTAATTTATAAACTGGAAGTACAGTTGACCCTCGGGCAACACAGGTTTGAACAGTGCGGGTCCACTTACGCTCAGATTTTTTTCAATAGTAAGCACTGTAGTACTACACAATCTCTAGTTGGTTGAATCCGAAGATGAGGAACCATGGATATAGAGGAAATGTGTACACAGAAGAACTGTGTATACAGAGGAACTGGGTATACAGAAGGGTCCACCGTTAAGTTATATGCAGATTTTTAACAGCATGGAGAGTCAGCACCCCGGCCCCTGTGTTATTCAAGGGTCAACTGTACTGACATTTTAAAAGTAACTTATGTATGTATATGTATAATTTAATCATTTTCTCAAAGGCAAAGGGTATGCTTTATTAATTTATTTTGCTCTTTTATCATATTTTCAGCAGAATTTCAAAGTTTTCTCCATATAGATCTTACATTTTTACATTTATCCCTGGGTACCTGAAGGAAATTTTTGCTATCATGAGTGGGCCCCTTTTAAATTTTATGTTTTCTAAGTTATTATTGCTAAGGGAAAGCTACTAATTTTCATATATTAAACCTGTATCCAGTCCCTGAATTCTACTGATAGTTGTTTTCCAATTGTTTTGGATTTTCCAGGTGGATAAGAATTTCATCTGCAACCATTACATATTCTGAAGCCTAGTAAAGCCAATCACTCATCACTGCCCTTTTCTTCTCAAAACATATTTCTGCATTTCTTGGCCATTCATTTTTCCTGATAAACTTTCTCTTCACCAAGTTCAACAAGATCTCCTGGATTTACACTCGGTTTCCCATTTCATCTATTGATCACTACTATCATCTTTGCTCTCTTTATTCTCTTCCCAGTAAGGAGAACACTTGTAGCTCCACTTACTTCAAGAATTCCTTTATGGTCTTCCTTTAGGATTTTTCAGTTTTATTGGACTCAATGTCAAGTATTCCATACTAAGTTAATTTCCAAACATTAAATATCCTTTGTCACCACTGTAAGTGAAATTTTTTTAATTACGAATTTTCTAGCTGCTTTCACAAGAGGAAATTCAATTTTGATAAACTGGTCTCATATTTTGCCATTTTGCTCGTATCATTCATTACCTATTACAATCTCCGCTCACTTTTTTTCTTTTTTTAAGGTTTTCTAGGTACAATATCAGGCCATCTTACAGTGACAACTTACCTCTCTCCTCCTTAACTATGTTATTTACTCATTTCTTTTTTAATCACTCATTACAAATGTTTGCCCAAATTAGAGTGAACGGTAAGAGACACCCTTTAGATAAATGCCTGTAATTTCTCCCCTGAGAAAACTCTGGCTCTTGGTTTTAAAACTAAAATGGCTGTTTCTGGGTGACTGGGGGAGAGGAGAAGAAAGATGTTTTCACTATATACTCTTGGTATACCTTTTTACTTCCTATTCCAATTTAAGAGTACTTCAGAAAATAATTTGGGTAATTATTTCTCTGAGCATCTACTGGATGAAATTACATTAGTTTCTACTATCTTTCTTATTGCTGTAACAGAGATGCGGCTCAGATGGTGAAGAGTTCACCTGCAATGCAGGAGACTTGGGTTCGATTTCTGGGGTGGGAAGATCCCCTGGAGGAAGAAATGGCAACCCACTCCAGTATTCTTGCCTGGAGAATCCCCATGGACAGAGGAGCCTGGCGGGCTACAGTCCATGGGGTCACAAAGAGTTGGACATGACTGAGCGACTAAGCACACACACAAGAATATTTCATTGTTAAACTGACTTGTATCCTTGGAATAAAGACTATTAAGATATAATGAATAATTCTTTTAGAATGCAGTATTCCAGAGAGAAAAAAATTTAGTTAGAAAAGAACACCTTACTTATAAATCAAAACAAATGCTCATACACACAGAGCCAAAACATGAAACAAAAACCCTTACACCAACAAAACATGAATGATTTAAGATCATACTGCTTGTTAACGGGAGAATCCAAAACAAGAGACAGGTCTCATGACTCCTTGCTTCAACAAATAACTGGCTAAGATTGTATTTAATGATTTTGTTCAATAGTAATACGTAATATCTGACTAATATTTTCTTTTTGAGAGGCTTTTGGATCATAACCAATCTACTCTATAAAATAAGCAGTATGATTTTTTTTAGTCTGAGTTTAAAAAATAACTTACATAATAGAGGCTTTCTTGTACTTTAACATTTTAAAAAAATCTACTGAGTCTATTAGGGAGTCAGTTTTTCATTTAACCTTTCTTATTTCATTAGCATATTGGATTCAAGGTCTTTCTGTGGACCTACTTTAGATATTTATTTTTTGGAGTCAGTTATTTCAAATACATTGGCATTATAACTATGTATTTCAACCTCTAAAAACATTTTGATGGTTTCTTTTTCTGACTTTTATTTTCTTTTTATTAGGATAACTATTGATTTTATTGTCTTTTAAAAGATCAAACCTCTTATTCCTATTATTTTCACCCTTTATTTATCTATCTTCCCAAATCTAATACACCCTAAATATTTAATAAATGTCCATAGTATTATGAAGTTACGTTTCTCTTTGTCTTGGTAACATAGATATCTGAAGTACATCTCCTCCAAAAACTGGAGCTCAATTTGAAAGATATATTATCACTATATTTCATTTATTTTCTAATACATTTGTTACATGCACATTCCTATAGTATTCTATAGTGTAAAATACTTAATACATTGTCACAATTGAATTCTATGACATAGTATTTTAGATTTTTTTAGTTGAAATATAGTTGACGTATAATATGATGTTAGCTTCAGATATACTACATAGTGATTTGACTTTTGCATATATTATGATACAATCAACACAATTAAGACTAGTAACCATCTGTTTCCAAACACAGTTATTGAAATATTATGGGTCATATTCCTTAAGTTGTATATTACATCCCTGGCTCATCTGTTTTACATCCAGAGGTCTGTACTCTTAGTCCTCTCTATCTGTGCTGCCCTCCCTCTATTGTCCTTCCCTAACAACCATCCACTTGTTCTCTGCAAGTCTGTTTCCATTTTTACAACCTAAGATTTCTATATCAGATGGTGGATCCATGACTCAAACCCAGGTTTTCTGATTCTAGATCTTGAGCTCTTTCCATTATACCACATTGACTCTCAATATCCAATCTGACTCGGGTGTTAAGAAAGCATTTAAAATTACCATAGAGATGAGTCTTTTTGGCTGTTTCCAGTATTTATTTATACTTCTATACATGATAAGTGAATATGATATATGAAAATTTTAAACTAATACTAAATCATTTTCTCGATGTGAATGGGTAAAATATATAAATAAAATGAAAAGTTGCTATATCCAAGAATATAACTTTTTGGAAGAGAATAGTATATGTAAAATAAAAATACACACTCAAAATTTCCATTTCTTTATCCTAAAGTTTATTAAATTTAGCTTCTTTAATTTTTTCTTAACAAAACAAAATACAGTTGTAAATAAGTAAAGTTTATATTTTATAGCTAGAGTTTTCTATAACTGGTGTTATTAGGTTTTACACAAGCTCTTTTTGACTGCTTTCAACTTAAGTGAATTGTTGAAGTCACACAAAGTCTATCTAGAATATAATGTACCAAATAATGGAATTGTCCTAATTAATGGTTCCGAGTATAGGGTCCCACATACCTCAATTTCTATGAAAGTAATGAAAACAAATCAGTAAGCCATTTCCAAATTTCAAAAAGCCTAAAAAAATCATGTTTACCTATGTCAAAACTGTACATATTAGACAAAATATCAAGTTCCTTTGTTTCAGGCTAGACTTACAAGTGAAAATATAAAGTATGTATTCTAAAATATCATTTGGTTTGATACTTGAAAAAAAATTTCAAAACATGACATGATAGTATAATTTATAATGACAAGTATTTGGTATCCATCCTTGTTGCTGGCTCCTAAAAACCTTGGAATTTCCAAAGTGACGGGGTTGTCTTGTTCTGCTAATAAGGTTAACTTTTGGAAAGCACCAATGAATGGGGGCTGGTTGCCATGGGAACCAACTGTATGACTGGAAACTTTGAGTCCCACTTACTGATCTCTGGGAGGGGAGAGGGCATGCAGACTCAATCAATCATGTCTATGTAAAGAGGCCTCCATAAAACCCAAAAGGGACAGGTTTCAGAGAGCTTCTAGGTGAGTAAACGTGGAGATTTGAGGAGAGTGGCGTGCCAGGAGAGGGCACAGAAGCTCCATGCCCTTTTCCCCTACCTTGTACTATGCATCTCTTCCATCTGACTGTTCCTAAGTTATATCCTTTCACAGTAAGCTAGGAGAGAGTAAAATGTTTCTCTATAATAAAGTTCTGTGAGCCACTCTAGCAAATTAACTGAACCTGAGAAGGAAATCATGTGGGGAGGCAATCTTGGGCATATTCAATCTACAGGCTGTCAGTCAAATGCACAGGTGACAGACAACCCGGACCTGACATCGGTATCCACCTTCAGGTAGATAAGTGTCAGAATTGAGTAAATTTGTGGGACCCCTGGTGAGTGTCCATGGAGAGCTGAGTTACCTGCTTCAGGTGCGGGGTGGGGGGAGTATACATATAGGAATTGGTGTCAGACTCAAGAAAACCAAGGGCAGTGAGAGAGCTGGAGAAGCAAAGAACCTAAAAGCGCTAAGAATGGTTGAGGATTGCTAAGGAGCTTTCTCATAGCACCACCTGGTGGACATGCAGCAATGTTTACCAGTATCAATAAAGAGACTGACTAAAGGATCTACATACAGATCAAAAATTTTTAGCTACTACAGATTTTTAGCTACTAAAAATCCATACCAAACTCTCTGAAGTGGCTACTATCATTATGTGCTACACATACCTGGATAAGGTCCAAGATCCCAAGTTCACTCTCTGAGGAATCCACACAAAACACAAAGTAGAGGGTAGCATAATGCCGATAAATCAGTTTGTAGTCAGAGCCACCAATCAAACTGCAGAAGATGGGAAACATTTAAAAACTTGTATCTGAATTGAACATATCAAAGACAAACTCTGTGCCAAGGAATGAAAATGGGCCCAAATGAAAGAGGGAGGGTAGGCCAAACAATAGGCCATTTCCACCAGGTGAAGGGCAACCAAATTTGGCAGAGGTGCTTAAAGCCATTTTACTTCATTTTTTCTTCTACCCATCCTCCCAGGAACCAAACATTTAAATATCCGAAGCACAATCATTTAATAGCTTCCCAAACAGAGCTGAGTCTCTCCCTGAGCAGACTATGCTTAGCTCAGCTCAACTGCATCAGATACTCACCCAACACTTAAGCACTGCCTGAGGAAGCAACAATGGCATGATGACGGGCACCCAAAAGTGGATATATGGGGAGAAAACTGATGATTTACCTTCCACCCTCCAAGAAGTTACAGATGTTGTCATCCCGTTTGAGAACTAAATGAAAGGTCTCTCGAACAATCTGCTGCTGAATTTCTTCTGGCTATGGAATAAAAGAAATAGTGAGTCAGTGGAAAAACCTGAAAAACTATATCCCATCAAAGAGGACAGACAGGAAGCCAAGTGCTTCCAAATAGGAATGATCTGAACATTTGGTACCAGTCTCCTGAAAGGACAGAAATGATGAGTAGAGGAAAAAATAAAAGGAGAATCTATAGAAAATGGAAAAGGCTCTGTTACAGGAAATAAAATAGGGTATATTTACCTAGATATCTAGTCTCTAACCATTACTGTCCTGCTAGGTGAGCTGATATTTCTCATACAAGGTCAAAGAATTCACATAAAAGGTTAAAGAATACCTAGAAGGCACAGTCCTGAAATATTTTATATTACCCTAGAAAACATCTATGCCAGGACAAATAACATATGTCAATAAATCTACCACTGTAAGGAAGTCAAGATGTAATCATGTACATGTTTTAAAAACCTGCATTAGAGTCCCTTGGACTGCAAGGAGATCAGATCAGTCAATCCTGAAGGAAATCAGTCCTGAATATTCAGTGAAAGGACTGATGCTGAAGCTGAAACTCCAATACTTTGGCCACCTGATGTGAAGAACTGACTCACTGGAAAAGACCCTAATGCTGGGAAAGACTGAAGGCAGGAGGAGAAGGGGACGACAGAGGATGAGATGGCTGGATGGCGTCACCGACTTGATGGGCATGAATTTGAGCAAGCTCTGAGCTGGTGATGGGCAGGGAAGCCTGGCGTGCTGTAGTCCAAGGGGTTGCAGTCGGAAACAACTGAGTGACTGAACTGAACTGAGTACCAGTAATACAGACATTATATATAAGATGCTGTGTGACCAACAAAGTACTATTGAGAAAGCAGAAAATATTCTATTGAGAGATTTGAATCCTGAACAATTGCAGATCTATAAATACCTTTTTTCACTTACTATTCACTTACTACACACCAGAAAGTTCAAATGTGATGGGATCTCTTGATGACCCACATTTAATTTCTATTTATACATATGAGGTTCATATTAAGTATGTTTTAAAAAAAAAAAAGGATATGGAGAGGGAGAAATCAGTCTTTAAAACAAAAACAGGGACTTCCCTGGCAGTCTTGTGGTTAAGACTCTGCACGTCCACTGCTAGAGGTGTGAATTCAAATCCCTGGTTAGGGAACTAAGATCCCATATGTCCATCGGCCAAAAAGAAAAAATTAAAAGCCCTAGACCAGTGCTCTCAAATCTCAATGTATAATGGGATTTCCCCAGCGGTCCAATGGTTAGGACTCTGCGCTTTCACTGCTAAGGACACAGGTGAATCTGGTGGGAGCAGTAAGATACCTCAAGTGAGGTGTCTCAGCCAAAAAAAAGCAACAACAACAACAACAACTCAGTGAGTTTGAATAATGAATCACCTGGAAATACTGTTAAAATGCAGACTAATTTAGTAGGTCTGGGGTAGGTCCTGAGACTGCAGTTCTAACAAGTTTCCAGGTAATAAGAACGTTACTGATCTGAGAACCATTTTGAGCAGCAAAGCTTAAGAAAACCCTCAGATTGGACTTACCCTCAGAGTCAGAAAATAAACTCAAGTAACATTAACCTCTTTCCCTATATAGCACTGAATTTAGGCTAGAAGTGGTTATTTAAAAGAAACAGAAGAAAAAAGAGGAAAAACATCATTGTGGAGCAAGTACTTTTCATAACTTTAGACTTACACAGGTGCACAGTGGCATTCCATATTTAATGAATGGATAAATAAAAAAAACTTGCTAATAACTGGTCACTGTAAGTTTAAGGAAATCAATCACTATTTTCTGGTTTCCATTTAAAAGAACTCACAAAGTTTACAGATGCCAGGATGCTGTAAAGGCTTAACTCTGTGTACCCAGAAATACAAATCATGCTAAGCACTGGCATTTTTAAACCAAAAAAAAAAATCTTGAAAACTAAAGCCTTTTATCTGACTTTACCGGGAAGTGATGGTAGTCAGTGGGTAAACAGTATGAAATGGTGAGGCTACCTAATTTCTAATTCAACAAAATAGCGAATTACCAATTGCTTACATCTCTCAGTGATTTTCATAATCCCTCATATCTCTTAGTACTTTGCAGTTTCCAAGGTTATTTTCACTCAGGAGCTAATTTAGTTCTTAAAAATCCTACGCTCTCCAGGGAAGATATACAGATAGATGTCAGTAAGGGCACGAAAAAATCAGTCAGTAGGAAAAAAACAAAACCACAAGGAGAATCCACTTAACACCTACTAAAATATCTTTAATCAAAAAGATAATAGAAAATGTTGACAGAGAGGTAGAAAAATTAGAATTTAAAAAAATATTTATTTTTGGCTGCGTTGAGTCTTAGTCGCAGCACACAGGCTCAGTAGTTGCGGCATTGGCTTAGTTGCCCCAGGGCACATGGGATCTCAGATCCCCAATCAAGGATTCAACCTGAGTCCCCTGCATTGGAAGGTGGATTCTCAACCTCTCGACCATCAGGGAAGTTCCAAGCTGTATTTCTTATATATTGTTGATAGGGATGTAAAATGTCATAGCCACTTTAGAAACCAGTTTGGCAGTTCATCCAAATGACAACTACAAAGTCACTATGTGACTCAGCAATTCTACTCCGAGATACATACCCAAGAGAAATGAAAATACACACTCACACAAAAAGCTTATACAGGAATGTTTATAGCAGCATTATTCACAAGAGCCAGGGGTAGAAACAGCATCTGATGAATGGGTAATCAAAATGTGATAGATCCACTCAATGGAATATGTGCCAAGTCACTTTACTAGCGTCTGACTCATTACTACCCTGGGGACTGTAGCCCACTAGGTTCCTCTGTCCATGGGATTCTCCAGGCAAGAATACTGGAGTGGGTTGCCATTTCCTCCTCCAGGGGATCTGCCCCACCCAGTCACTGAACCCAGGTCTTTTTTGTCTCCTGAATCGGCAGGCAGGTTCTTTATCACCAGCACCACCTGGGAAACCTATCTAAGGAATGTAACTTGGCAATAAAAAGGAATATAGAACTGGTAACACTACAACATGGATGAACCTTGAAAACGCTATACTAAAAGAAAGAAGTCAGTAATAAAAGACCACATATTGTATGACTCCATTTTACATGAAATGTCCAGAACAGACAAATTTACAGAGAAAATGGATCATTGGTTGTCTAAGACTAGGGGAACTGAGGAGGAAATACAGAATAATTGCTAATGGGTAGGGATTCCTTTTGGGGATAATAAAAATATTCTGAAATTGTGGTGGTTGCATAACTTTTAAAGTACTAAAAACCATTCCACTGTATATTTTTAGAAGGTGAACTGTACGGTATGTAACATATCACAATACCACTTTTAAAAACCTGAGAAAAATTCACACACAAATGCAAACTGAATAGTGTCACTGAATGTTAATATAAATCGATATGATTTAATAAAATGTAACCAAGCTAAAAATTCTATTTAAAAGGTACCCCCAGAAATTTCTTTCATTTCTATTCATTCTATTTAACACGAGGCAATAAAGTCTGAAAGAGATTTATTAACATAAGGGTTAAAAAAAAAAAAAAAAGGTTGTTGCTGAGGCCTGAACGTAAGTTTTCTGACACTTTCCCCTTTATGGTTTTCTCAGTCCACCAATTATGTATGTAACATTTTGAAACCTAGCCACGAAGAAATAAAACGTCGGGGTGCAGGAGGCAAATAATGATGCTTATTTTTTCAGAGGAACGTCTTTGTAAAATTCGAACTTGCATTATCACTCACTGAGCCCTCACGCGGCAGGATTTATAATTTCTCAATATTTCCCACTTTGAAACTTTCTTCAATTATACAGAATGAAAGACGTCTAGTCCCTGGGCACTCCTAGCCTACACTGAAGTAAAACAATTCCAAGAAAGCATTTTTCAAATCCTCTGGCTAAAGCAAAACCATTAAAAAGCTGTATATTCTTCCTCCTCGGGAAACAGGTCGTTTAGCGACCAACAAGATTAGTAAGACTTCGTTCAAGCTGCCAAGGAGGCACACCCCCACCACCATTTAAAGTGCCCGGAGACTCTGGGAGAAGTGTCCCAGAATGGCAGAGAAATGCCGGGGTCCAGGAAGAGGGAGGAAAGAGCCAGTCAAGAGTCGCGTGGGACCCAAGGCCTGAGACTGGAGGAGTCCTTCCGGGACTTCCCGCCTTCGGAAGGCTGAGTCTGGGGTCACTCATGCTGCCGGACCCCGAGGTCTGCGGGCGCTGCCAGCGGGCGCCGTGCGGCCCAAAGAAAGCGAACGGGGCGCAGGCGCCCTGAAAAGACGTGACGAAGCTGCGCACTCACGAAACGCTGGTAGAAGCGGACCAGCCGCGGCTTCCCGTGGTTATTGAAAACCAGAATCGCCTGAATCATCTTTGCCTGCCACGCTCCTTTCACCACCGTCTGCTTCCAGAGAGCCTCCTTCCGCCACAACAAGGACGCTTCCGGCTGGTGCGCAGCTGCGAGTGGTCCCCGGAAACATGTCCTGGCGCCCAGAGGCCTGACCACGAAGAGTCCGGCTTCCCGGCAAGCCTTGGAGGAAAGCTCTGTCGGGTGGGTGGGTGGCTTGCTGGCGGGGGAAAGGCTGCTGCGGACACTGAGGTTGGGGAAGGCCGTCATCTCGGCTGGCGTTGGTTGCCCACTCAGGGCCTGGCCAGGACACGAACCCGGCTGTCTGCCCTTTGTCTAGAACGACTGCTTTCCGCAGAATCCCGGCCCCGCGCAAAGCCGAGTCCGTCGGAAAAGGATGGGATGAAGAAGCAGAAACCGCAAAAGCAGCCGCGCTCCCAGGTGAAGACCCGCCTTTATCGTGGTCTGCGTTAATACACACGGTCATGCCTTTCGGTTGACACTGCAGAACGTTCCGAAAATTAGGGAACATCTTTACTTCTTAGTATTACAAACAGTGCCGTAGTGAATTATATATGTGCCTCCTCGTGCAAAAGGACTGTCTCTCCATGGTAGATAGCGAATGGTGGAATTAAGGGATCTAGGGATCTTTAATGCAATTCCTTTTAAAAGGTACCTGCGACCCCAAATTGGTAGGGTTTGTATTTTAATACCTTAGTGGGGGGTGAGTGGAGCACGTCCTTATGTTGCAGATAGAGCTGCAAATGGGAATTACCTGCCCAAAGGACAGTTGACGGTATGTATAAAAAAACCTTTAAAATATATTGAACATTAGACCCAGCATTTGCAGCTTAGAATTTATAATAAAACGACTGTGGATGTGTGAAAAGATTTAGCCTCAGGAACGTGCATCTCAGCAGTCTTATTTCTGGGGAAATGGGAAGCAACAACTCATTATTCAAATGAGAAATTGGTTAAATGCGTTGATCCACGTGCATATGAGAAATATTAAAGTTATAAAAAATCATGTTGTGAAAGGTTTATGGTCTAGGGAAATGTTCATGTTATAGCTGTAAGTGGAAAGATTACACGAAGTATATAAGGGACACCGTACTTTTTGTAAAAGACTGTAAGTATATACCCCAAAGGGCTTGCCTGGTGGCTAGAGGTTAAGAATCCACCTGCCAAGCAGGAGAGGCAGGTTTGATCCCTGGGTGGGGAAGATGCCCCCGGGGCTAAAAATGGCAATCCACTCCAATATTCTTGCCTGGGAAATTCCATGGACAGAGGAGCCTGGCGGACTACAGTCCATGAGGTCGAAGAGAGTTGGACATGACTTAGCAACTAAACAGCAGCATCAGCATAGCTATTAACATATAAAATTTTTATGTTTGTAAATCAATTTTTAATAGAAAAGTTTTTAAAATATGGAAAATGGTTATATTTAAAATATAACTGACCAACCCAAAAGACCTTCCCCCTCAGTAATAAATGGGCAAAGGGACTGAATAACAAACAAGGATATACATCTAGGAAACAAAGATGAAAAATATATTTAAGCTCACTATTCATGGGGGAAAAGGCTAATTAAAATTAAAGTATTAACTTTAAAATTAAAGTATTATTTTCACCTTGTCAATATCAATTGTTAAAATATTATCACATCCAAATCTGCCAAGAGTAGCATGAAAATAGTCCTTTTCTGCCTTGCTGGTGAGATAATTTAGTAAAGCAATCTGGCAATATGACAAGATCTTTACAAAGAATTCCTAGATTTCCAGTAATCTAACTCCTGGGAATCCATCCCTAAGGAAATAACTCCCAAAATATAGTCAGGGGGGAGGGGTAGACAGGTGAGAGAACTATGTAGCTTAAAATAGTTTTTGACACAGCTCCAAATAGGGATCAGTTAATTACCCAAATTTTGGAAAATGACAGAACTATTAAGGCTGCTTCTGCTATTTAGTTGCTTCAGTCCTGTCCAGGCTCCTCTGTCCATAAGATTCTCCAGGCAAGAATACTGGAGTGGGTTGCCATGACCTCCTCCAGGGGCTCTTCATTAAGGCAATCAATCTTAAAAACAATGGTATGAAGACTATGTAACAATATAGACAATGGTTATATAACATCAGTTGAAAAAGGATTATCAAATTTTATGTGTTGGTATAATAGTGCAGTAACCATGTACAGAGATTGTATATTCCAAGGTCAGGCCACTCCCCTATCTCCATGGCTTTGTAGGTCCTTTTCTCTTGCTGCAAAGTCCCTTTCCACCTGCCTGCCTAAATATCTTCCCATCTCCCCTGCTGCTGCTATAGACCAGATCACTCTAGGCTCTCACCCCCGCCACGGCAGCAATCTCCTATCTGGGCTCATTCCCTTCAGTTCCTCTGCAGTCAAGCAATCTTTGAAATACACAAATCAGATCATATTACTCTCCCTGGGATCACTGGCTTCCAAGATATTAAGGATAAAGTCCCAAAACATCAACACTTAACATGCTGAAGATGCCATGCCTGACCTCCAGCCTCTCCTCCAACGCAGTTCCACTCCCATCACTCTCAGAGCTCCAGCCATGATGGCCTTTTCCTTCCAGGAGCCTGTCCCCAGCCTGCTGAGACCCCGGAGCCTAGCTGTTGCCCCCGGCTTCCCTGATTGACCCACTGTGCCTGCTTATTTAGGATGGTGGCCCGCCCACAGAAGTTTGCCCTACCCTTTGGGCAGCAGGATGCCCTCCCTGGGTGCCTCTCCCCAAGTCAGTGTCCCCAGTCCTCCTCCTGTTCAAGCCCTCCCTGGCCACTGCATGCTTGAGGTCTCAGCATGCTCAACGGTGAGGCAGCCCCATTCAGGCACAGGACACTAGGGAAGCGGCTTCTACAGTAGCCGGAATGAGAGAACAAGATGTGAACTGAGACAAGGGCAGCAAGAACAGAAGAGACCCAGGAACGCTCCAGCCACCTGTAACTTCAGTCAGTCTAAATGAAGTGTTAATCCCAAACCTCACAGCCATATTGTTGAGCCCAGGCTCAGATATACAGGAAGGCAAATGACAGGTTGAACCATGATAATACATGCTGGGACCTCAACCATGAAAACCATATGAAAAAAAATGGAGATAATAATCACTTGTGCCTCTTGGGATGGTTGTAACAAGTAAGACAAGTGCTTGGCACAAGTACTAGAACCAAGAGGCCCTCTGCAGTCAGTGACTATAATTATCATTACGGAAAGCATCTAGTGTTGTGTTTGATCCATTAGGGGACTGCGTTAGTTTACCACCACCCCCTTTTCCCTAAGGCAAGCAGGATCTACATTCTAAGTCCCTACCCATTCTTAGGATATGTAGATTTCAACACCTGATCTCTTCATCTATGTGGATGTGGGCACATTACCCCACAAGATAATGTTCATGATCAAAAGCATATGGCTTTTAGAACTGCTCTGATGGTCCAGTGGTTAAGATTCTGAGCTTCCAATGTAGAGGATGTTAGTTCGATCCCTGGTCGGGGCACTAAGATCCCACATGCTGCGTGGTATGGCCAAAAAAAAAAAAGATATGGCTGTCTTTTTATAGGGAGGTTGCTCAGTTTATACCTAATAATAAAACAGTCAGTGTAGAGGAATCCTTTCCTAAAATTTTACTCATTCATAAAAAATTCTCAAGGTACAAAACAAGAAAAAAAGGTGTTATCCAAAATGTGGCCTGTGGCCTGGTGGAGGGAGTCAGAGAGAAGGAGACCAGCTGGCCATACCTATGAACGAGCTCAGCCTCTGTAAAAAGATCATCCCCAGGAAAACAGCCAAGGGAGGTCGGGAGACAGGAACCTCCAAGGTAGCAGAGAACCAGAGGAAGAAAAAGAACTGGCAGTTCTGGGGGCCGAGAAGGGCACGAGGGAAAAGGAGGCTTGAGCAGGAGGGCAGAGGCCCCCAACACAGAGGACCAGGGAGGAGGGCAGCTGCAGGAGGAAAGCAGGAAATAGGACAGAAGGAGGCGGCCCCGCTAACTTCTCGGAGCCATTCTGCGTACAGATGAGGGATTCCCCCCAGTTCTGCAGCAAGTCCAGATCTTCTGATTGCCCCAGGGGCGCTCGCCCCCTGCCTGCCTCCACAAACAAGGCTGCCGCTCAGGGCAAGAGCCACCATGAAAATGTCTGGGGAAGGCTAGACTCACATCCAGGGAGGGACCCTCCACGAGCCACAGCCTCGCACCCCACGGCTAACATCGGGGCCTTAGATTTGATTTTAGCAGAGCTTGTTTGAAGAGTATATTCCACTGCGGCTGTAGGGAAGAACCAGGTAAGGCTTGGTGGACCTGGTCCCCTGAGCTCCAGAGTGAAAGCTGATGGAAGAAATGCTCAATGGTGCCAGTGGGTCCTGGAGGTACCCCATCTCTCCTTGACCTCAGTCATCCTAGAGGTAAAGAGAGATGAACAGTATATTTCATAAACGTCTTCTATTGTCATCAAACAAGTGTTCGATCGAGTGGTACTGGTCAAGCCCTCGGCTACCTGCCTTGGCCTCATCTCATTAGCGTTGGCCCAGGGAGCCAGCTTGGCAATTCCCATTATTTGATAGTCTAAGACTCGCTTTATTAAGACAAAAGGGAATTCATTTTCTCTATCTGCTCCTGTTTTCTCTGGCGAATGTCTTCACTTTATCAGCTAGATAGCCCGTTTTTCTGAGACTTGGTTTTAAATGTTCAATTTGGGAGTCTTTTGACACCAATTCAAATCTTTGGGTGAAATACAGCTCAAAAACCAAATCAACTGTGAATCAGTTGAGGATCAACTAGGGGGCTGACCTTTGAGCCAAAAAAGCTGTTAAGGTCCAAGTCAGCCATCTTCCAGCCACTCTGGGCAGGAAGCCCAGAACAGAGTTGGGGGGAAATGTTCATTCAGCGGCTCAACACGGCTAATGTATTCACTTGAAGTGGAAATATTTGGAGCCTTCCTGGCATTAAGTCTCCTTGATTCCCCTCTGCGCTCCCTTTTTCTGTCCCTTACTTTTATAAATCTGTGGGGCTCTCTTGTCGATTGGCACAGTTCAGGCCCACCAGGAAGAAAGGTCCCTTCATACCTTGAGGGGCTCTTCATCAGGAATTCCACCAAAGCTGGGAGTATAGTTAAGTTGCTGTCTCTTTCTCCTACCACCCAGTCACAACTAGTCCATACAAAACTCCTGCCAAGAGATAAACCACACCAACGCCTGGTCCATGGTATTCTCCCTGGACCTACCCACTCTTCATCCTCTGCGCCATCCCCCTGCTCTCGGGTCTCGCTTGCAGCCCCCCCCGAAGATTTTTGGGCCATGATGTTGTCCGTCCAGGATGCTCCCGTCTTCCCATCTCCAGCGAAATTACACTTGGTCACTGTTCCAGCCTCGAGTTTGGCTAATGAATCTGAAAGCAGAAATTCAGAGTTCCCTCATACTCTCCTCCTTTCCCTCAGAACTCCCTCATTCTGTCTTGCCTCTCTCCATGTGGTGGAAACCTAGCGGGGCCCGGCCCTTCTGCTGGGGTCCTCTAGGCTTGAGGGTGCTCAGGGAGCCCGTGGAGGGGACCTCAGATAGGAGAGGTCACCCACAGGAACCAGAGGAGTGAGCAGCACCCCAGGATCCAGAATGTCCAGGCTGTTGCCCCCCAGGCCACTTGTCCAGGGAACTGAGGAATCAATCTCAAGAAGTCAGGTCTGCAGGGAGGCCAGACCTGACCTGCTCCGTGAGCCCTAAGCAGGAGGGGTGGGGGACCCTCAGGCAGGAAGCCAGGAGCCCCCACAGGCCATACAGGGGCATCAGGCCACAGCGAGGGCTGCACTGCTCACCCAGGAAGGGGCTGTCGCCTCGAGTTTTCAGTCGTACCCCAGCCCCGAGTTCGAGCTCCATGGCCTCCATCTCTGACTCGGGCATCCAAAAGGCCACTGTCTCAGCGGGGGTGAGGCTGTCTGTCAGCGCAAGCAGCTCCGGCTTATTCACCAGCCCCTTCAGCGCCTCGAGCGTCAGTCTGTCTGAGTCACCCTTGGCTTCCACCTCTGCAGTGTAAATGTGAATGTGCAATAAATGCTCTCTGCCAGCTGTCCCCCTGGGCTTCCACCAGCACGAGGTGGTCATCACCACTTAACAGCGAGCACTCTGGGAGGGCTCTTTAGAAGGCAGCTGAGGGCGGACTGTTGTTACCTGCTCAAAAACACCCGCACTCCCGCCCTGCCCCTGCTCATTAAGGAGCGCATGCAGAGGATTCTGGGTAAGGGCTCTGGAGCCAGGCTGCCTGGCGCACATCTGCTTTACAAGCTGTGTGACCACAGGCAAGCTACTTACCCTCTCTGCGCCTGACAAATAGGGTGAAACATGGTACCTACCCGATGGGACTGACACGAGGTATAAAAGAAAGATCTAGTGTATATAAAATGCTTAGCATGAGGCCCAGCACACTGCGAACCCTCAGCAGGCATCAGTGTTTTTACTGTCCCCATTTACAAATGAGAAAACTAGGGCTTAGAGAGGTTAAGTAATTTGCCCAAGGTTACACAGCTAGTCAGCGGACGAGGCAGGATTCAAGCCCTTCACACAATTCTGCCGTCCCAGGGACCAGGCAGAGGTCTCCCCTGGCTGGGATGGGGTCTGCTGGAACCAGCAGCAAATTTGGATGGTCCTCGGATTCTCTACTGGCCTGCTTATCCTGGCCTGGGCAGAGCGCAGGGGCTCAGCCAGGGTTCCAACAGCCTCTCACTGCCTACCCTGGAAGTCCCAAATCTGCTGATCTCAGCTTGGGGGTGGGGAGAATGATCCCACCAGACTGCAGGAGACGGGAGACGCTGGGAAGGCACCAGGCCCTCAGCACTGAGGTGGGGCAATGGGGACCCTCTGAGTGAACGGAGGGCAGGGAGAGTCCAGCCAGATGGCACTCAGACCAGACGCCGACTTCAGTCATGCTGAGAAGACACTTTCTGGTGCCTAAAAAACATCTGGAGGCAAAGGAAGGCCACAGTGAAGGACGGCCCCTGGGGAGGAAGGGCAGGGGGTACCTACTGTAAGAGGACATGAGGAAGCCCGTGTTCACCTTCCTGGTGGCGCTGAAGTTGGGCTCAATTTCGTTTCCCTTGGGGTCGAACTTACGGCGATGGATGCGACTCGGCCGGATATACAGCACGTAGTAGCGCTCCTGGGGCCAAGCAGAGAGAGTGAGGGGCTGTTCACTCCCTTCACCCCACAACGCACACACTCCCCACGTGCTCCGGCTGCAACCCCCCAGCCTCACTCTCTACCCTAGAATCCCACCTTGGCTCCAAAAGATATTCAAGCTGGCCAGGGCCCCCACTCCCAATATTCATTCATTCATTCATTCATTCACATGTTTAGTAGAGCATGTGCCACACGTGATGAACCATGGCTACACGTCCATGAGAGGGCAGGTTCAGAGCCCAACCCCACAGCCTCCACACGGTCAGAGCCAGAAAGAATAGAAAACCATAACCCATGGACCCCAAATACCACGAAGCAGGAGTAGTAGCAGCCAAGATGCCACAAAAAGGGCACTGAAATGGAGTTCTAAGTGAGGACTGCCACTGTTACCCTTCCAACAAATGTGGGTTCTGCAGCAGCATGTGACGCTTAGCCTCAGTTTCCCCTGTTGCCTGGAGACAATGCAAGGTCTACTTTCAGACATGTTGTAAGGATTCAAGACAGAACAGAGGAGCAAGCACAGTGTAAACGTGAAGTGTGCGATACATGCTGTCTGCCAACTGTCCTAATCAAAACAGGAGACGACAACGTTGTAAGTCAAATATACATCAAGAAAATTTTAAATAAATACTATAATCCAAAACAAAAACCAGAGATTGAAGAAGAGGAACCCACCACCTGGGACAAACAGGGAGCAAGTTCTCATGGTGTGGAGAAACCTGCAACTGTGCGAGGAAGGGTGTAGGAAGGATTTTAAAGGCCTGGACAGGTACAGAAAACAAAAGTCAAGGTTCCACGTGGACGTCTGAACAACGGAGGGGCCTTGGAAGCCTCATGGGAGTCTGAGCTGCGGAAGCACGTGGGGGATGATGTAAGACAGGCCTTGAGTTGGCATCTGGAATTTGGGTTTTACATGGCGGACCAGAGGGAATCCTGAAAGGTTTCTGAACAGCACCTAGACTATGACAGATGTCTTTCAGCAGACTAGTAGGGGATGGGTGCCGGGTGCAGCCAGAAGGCAAGAGAGGGGGCGCAAGGTTTAATCAGGACAGGCTGAGTTCCAAGGGCCCATGTGGGGACATGGAAGGCAGGGTGTGACATGGTCAAGGTAGGAAACCGGTAGGACCAAACATTACTCACTTGGGGGAGGGGTGGAGGAGACTGGAGGCTTGCAGGCTGGTGGTAGGGGGCATGTAATGATTGTCATTAGGAACAAGGAATGAGGTGGAAGGTTTGGAGAGGGACTGGAGAACACCCTGCCTGCAGAGGACAGCTGGGGCAGTCCAGCCCCACATCAGCTCCTGCTGGGCTCTGCTGGGAAGGCTGGCTGGGGTTATAGCCTGGGGTGCTCATTCTGCTGACCCACATGCTAAGGAAGGGAGGGCGAAGCAAAGCATCTCCTGGCCTGAAACTAATGCTGAGATGGAAGCTGAGGGTTCACGAGGGGTGTGGGTGAGAAACTGGCTCCAGGTAGCTGCAGGCCTCTGGAACTTGCTGAGCTCAGGTCTAGAGATCAAGGAGATAAATCTGTCAGTACATCTGGGGTGGGGGAGGTTATTTGGAAGGTGGGAAGGATACAGATTCAGAACTTGTTGTTCAGTTGCTAAGTTGTGTCTGACTCTTTGTAACCCCATGGACTGCAGCACACCAGGCTTCCCTTCCTTCACCATCTCCCAGAGTTTGCTCAAACTCATGTCCATTGAGTTGGTGATACTATCTAACCATCTCACACTGTCACCCCCTTCTACTCCTACCCTCAATATTTCCCAGCATCAGGGTCTTTTCCAGTGAGTAGGGTCTTTTCCAGTGAGTTGGCCCTTTGCATCAGGTAGCCAAAGTTATGGAGCTTCAGCTTGAACATCAGTCCTTCCAGTGAACATTCAGGGTTGATTTCCTTTAGGATTGACTGGTTTGATCTCCTTGCAGTTCAAGGGACTCTGAAGAGTCTTCTTCAGCACCACAGTTTGAAAGCCTCAGTTCTTCAGCACTCAGCCTTCTTTAAGATCCAACTCCCACATCCATATACGACTACTGGAAAAACCATAGCTTTGACAATACGAACCTTTGTCAGCATAGTGATGTCTTTGCTTTTTAATACGTTGTCTACGTTTGTCATAGCTTTTCTTCCAAAGAGCTTTTCAGAACTAGTGCTCAGGAAAGAAACCCTTGCTAGTAGGGAACGGTGAATGCCAGCCAGGTGTGTCCATGGATACCTGAGATGGGGGATGATAAAGGGCGTGACACCAGGAGGCTGACAGGACAAGAAGAGCAGGGCATGGATGTGGGACTGAAGCCCCAGGTGGTATCAGCAAGGCAGACTTCACATTTGAGCTGGAAATAGAGGCCCAGAATACAGCAACCCTCCTCCCACCTCAGGGCTCCACACTCATGCACACGCGAATGTCCAGGTCCACACCGGTGACCTGCTTTATAAAAATCCAACATTTCAGAACACCCAGCCACACAGGGACATTAAAAGGTGAGCAAGGGAATTCCCTGGCGGCACAGTGGTTAGGACTCCGTGCTTCCACTGCAGGGAACCCGGGTTTGATCCCTGGTCGGGGAACTAAGATCCCTGCAAAATAAGCTATACGTGGACCAAAAAAAAAAAAAAAAAAAGGATGCGAAAGCCCTGCTAAGATATTCACCACCCTGCAAATGGAGTTGCTTCCGGGCTCCTTCTGAAAGCAAACTCCAACAGTACATTTAAAGTAATTCAACTCCAAACAACTCAAGGTACACATGATTTCCCAGCCACACAGCTGGTACCCCAAAGGAGAAGGTCACTGTTGACCTCGCACGTATATAGGCAGGTAACTTTGCTCTGACCTTGTTCATCAGGTCTGGAAGCAGTGGGAACCACCAGACCAGAGCAGAGGGGCCAGGCCCTCAGCCCAGAGCCACTCATCCTGCCTACCCAGAGAAGTTCCCAGCATTCTAGTTCTGTTCCATCAGGAGACAGGACCTCTTCAGACGGCCTTCCAGCCCACTCAGAACCCACAGCTTGAGTCCTGAACCACTGACCTCACCCCGTCCTGCTCTCAGCCCTCCCAGTCCCGCCCCAAACACACCCTTTGGTTTAGGGCCTGGTCTGTCTTCTCATCAAGAACCCAGTCCCCACCCCCCACCCCCAACCCTGGTCTGTCTGCCACCCAGCACAGTCCTACTGATCCCTTCCATCCGTGGCCCCTTTTGGTTGCCAATCTCCCAGTCAACCCTCTACCTGTCCTGTGAGCCCCACAAGGAAAGAGCTGGACCCCAAGTCTTGGCACTGGCAGAGCCAAGCAGAGGGAGGTACCCTAGTGGGTGGGAACCCTGAAGCCAGTGAGTGCCCTGAGGGCGCCCCCTGGGAAACATCCTTACCTTCCTGCCATGGGCATCCGAGATGCTGTGCCGGGATACATCGAGCAATTCTCCCTCCAACAGGACGCCATCTCCCCTGAGGATGAGAGAGAATGAGGGCTTCACTGGTTCTGTCGTCCCCAGGAAAGAACCACAAGTGCAACGGCCCCACCTGCAGGGCATTACTGTAACCAGAGCCTCAGTCTTCAAATCCGCCAAAGAGTAACAACCACCTCACTCGCTTCTATGAGGGTGACAGACGACTACACACGTGAAGGTGCCTTGTAAACTATTAAGCGTTTACAAAATATAAAGAACTTTACTTTTTTACTTAAGCAAATTTGGGGGTGGGGTTGTAAGGTCTAAGCTGCTATAAAGTATCTTCCCTTTACACCCGTTTTAAAGCACTTCCATATTTCTGTTCTTCTTATCCATTTTTAGAATGGAGAAGCCCAGACTCAGAAGTTTCCTGAGAAGCCCAAGGTCACAGGGTCCCTCATTGAGAGGAACTGGACCCTCCCTTCCCAATTCCAGTTTTCATAAAAGCAGAACCTAGGGACTTCCGCCTTTGGAACCATGGAAATGGGAGAGGGGTGGGGGCAACTGAAGGGATGGGAATGAAATGAAACCTCCCTGGACCTTACCTGTCCCTACCCACCCCCCTTAAGCCCTTCATTCTTTGGTGGTGGTTGTTGGTTGTTCAGTGGCTAAAGTCGTGTCCAACCTTTGGCGACCCCATGGACTGCAGCACGCCAGGCTTCCCTGTCCTTCACCATCTCCCCGAGTTTGCCCAAACTCCTTACTTTAGGTTTGGTCACTGCAAATGGAATGGTCCATTCGTTCTCATAACCTCCGCGTCCATGATGGCAGGGCTGGGCCCTCCCGATACAACACGCCTCCGGGCAGGCCTCGCGCTCCCCCAACCCTTCCAGGCCGGCTCCCACCCGCTGTCCCCGTCCCCGAGGACACTGTCCTGCTGGAGCTGGCGGGCAGCCCGTGCAAAGGCCTGAAGACAAGGCAAGGGCCAGTGGTGGCGCGTGGAGTCAGCGGGGCGGGGCGGAGACAAAGGTGGAGGTGAGTAAGCACCGCCTTTTGAGACCCGTTTGGGAGTCGAGACCGACCGTCCGTGAGCGTCACGCCGATCTCTGTCTCCCAGGTGCGTTCCGAGGGGAGCACTGTGAGAGACGATCCCGAGGCCCTCGAGGTCTTCGGCGAGCCCCGCCTTTCCTCCCACCCCCACCCCAACCCCCGCGCGCAATCAGGGAGCCGGGATTCAAAGCAGATGCTCGCGAGCCGACGGAGGCCGGGCCGGGAGGCGGTGGAGAGACGCGGGCGGAGCCTACCGCTGGTGGGCGGCGGGGTCCCAGGCCCCGGGCAGCCGCGCGCTCCGCACCGCCTTGTTGCGGAGGGCGCTGTCGTGGTAGATGCGGCTCATCCTCCCCACGGCCGCGGCGCGCTCGAGGGCTGGCGAACCGAGCGGGCACGCGGGGCTGGGGCAGCGCGAGGGGAAGCTTCCGGAGGACGCGCGGAGGCCGGCAATTCCCGGCGGCCGATCCCGGGCTGCGCGGCCCGGCCCCGGGCGTTCCCGCGCGGGATTTAAAGGGGCCGAGCCCCCATTCCTGTCCGCAGGACCTTGCTTGGTGGGAAGTGGGCTTCCTGGAGGACCGGGCTGGGGCCTTAGCCCGGAGGTAGGGGTGGGATGAGGGAGAGAGCCACTCTCTTCTCTTTTCTTTCCCTTGTCCTTGTTACTAGTGGGAGGCCTCTACTCCCTACATGCACAAATCGAGGCTCAGAGAGCCCATAGGATCAGCTCTGATAGGATGCGTTTCCAGAGAGCAGAAATAGGAAAAAGGGAACGGCCCCTGAGGCGGCTCGGTGAAGAGTGCCTTCCTGCTCTTTTTGCCCAGGTGAGGTCTATAATGGCCGAGGGAAGGGTTCTTGGGATCTGTCACGAAGGAGCCTAGGCTTGGGTGTCAGATCAGCTGACCTAACAAGGCTGGAATCCGTGCTGTGTGAGCTTGGGCAAGTGCCTCAACCTCTCTGAGCTTCTTACTCTGTAAAACGGGGTCAAATCAGAGGCGTTGTAAGGGTTTAATGACTTCCCTGGTGGCTCAGTGGTAAAGAACCCTGCCTGCTAATGCGGGACACGGAGATTCGATCCCTGAATTGGGACGATCCCTGAATTGGGACGATCCCCTGGAGAAGGAAATTGCAACACACTCCAGTATTCTGGCCTGGAGAATTCCATGGACTGAGGAGCCTGGCGGGTCCTACAGTGCACAAGGTCGCAAAGTGTCTGACACTACTGAGCGACTAAGCATGCACGCTGTGCACTGCTATATATAAAATAGATAACTAGCGAGGACCTACTGTAGAGTAGAGGGAACTCTAGGCAATACTCTAATGACCGGCATAGAAAAAGAATCTCAAAAAGAGTGGCTATATGTGTATGTGAACTGATTCACTTTGCCGTACACCTGAAACTAACACAACATTGTAAATCAACTATACTCTAATAAAAATTTTTTAAAAAATAAAATTTGTCACTAAACCAAAATCACATAGCTGGTAAATAAAATCAGTTTTCAAACCGAAAAAACAAAAACTCCCCAGGTTGATGTAAGGAACTCACATAACTCAATAGAAAAGTCGAGGGAAAGGATTTTTAAAAATAGGTCAATGAACTAAGTAGATATTTCTCCAAAGAAGACACACAGATGGACAAAAGGTGTATGAAAAGCAGCTCAGTATCACTAATGATCAGAGAAATGCAAACCAAAACCACAATAAGGTATCACCTCACACCTGTTAGAATGGCTATTATAAAAAAAACAAAAGGTAAGTCTTAGCAAGGATATGAAGAAAAGGGAACCCTTGTATGGCATTGATGGGAATGTAAATTGGTACAGCCACTATGGAAGACATTTATGGAAGTTTCTCATGAAATTAAAAAGAAAACCACCAAATGATCCAGCAATCTCACTTCTGGGTATATGCACAAGGAAACTGAAATCAAGACATCAAAGGAATGTCCACATGCCCATGTTTCTTTCACAATAGCCAAAAAGTAGAATCAACCTAAATGTCCATCAGTGGATGAATGGAAAAGGAAAATGCGGTATATGCATACTATGGAATATTATTTGGGTTGGAAAAAAGAAGGAAAGCCTGCCATTTGCCGCAAAATGGATGAACCTGGGAATGAAAAAAGCCAGGCACAAAAAGACAAGTAGTGCATGATCTCATTTACATGGGAAATCTAAAATAATCAGACTCATAGAAGCAGAGAGTGGAGAGGCTGTCAGGGTCTGAAAGGGGGAGGGAGAAACAGGCAGGTAGTAGTCAAAGGGCACAGTGTTTTAGGTGTACAAGATGAATAATACCTGGAGATCTATAACTACAAGATGCCTGTAGTTAACAATATTGTATTATATACTTAAACATTAACTGAGGGTAGATCTTACATAGAATGTTCTTACACACTCACAAACACACACACACTACAAAATAATAAGAAGACTTGAGGAAACTTGGAGATGACAATGTTTACAGCATAGCTTGTAGTGATGGTTTCATGACTGTGTACTTATCTCCAAGCTCATGAGGTGTATACCTTAAATATGTACAACTTTTTGTATGTCAGTCATACCTGGGGACTTCCTGGTGCTCCAGTGGTTAGGACCCTGTGCTTCCAATGCAGGGGACTCAGATTCTGGTCAGGGAATTAAGATACCACATGCTGCACCAAGAGGCAACAAACAAACCTGAATAAAATGATTTAAAAAACAAACCAACCAAAATATTCTCAGGTTGGTCACAGCCCCATGGCCAGAATACCGCCCCCCCCCCCCCCCACCTCCTTCCCCTTTCTGTATCATCTTTTTCCTTAAATGGCTCCAAATCTTCACGGCCTTTTATGGCAGCCACTAGCTATATGTGGCTATTTAAATTTAAATTTTAGTTCAGTGCAGTCGTTCAGTCGTGTCTGACTCTTTGCAACCTCATGGACTGTAGCACGCCAGGCTTCCCTGTCCATGACCAATTCCCGGAGCCTGCTCAAATTCATGTCCATCTAATCAGTGATGCCATCCAACCATCTCATCCTTTGTTGTCCCTTTCTCCTCCTGCTCTCAATCTTTCCCAGAATCAGGGTCTTTTCAAATGAGTCAGTTCTTTGCATTAGGTGGCCAAAGTATTGGAGTTTCAGCTTCAACATCCGTCCTTCCAATGAATATTCAGGACTGATTTCCTTTAGGATGGACTGGTTGGATCTCCTTGCAGTCCAAGGGACTCTCAAGAGTCTTCTCCAACACCACAGTTCAAAAGCATCAATTTTTCGGCGCTCAGCTTTCTGAGCATACTCTGAGCATACTTTCTGAGCAACTCTCACATCCATACATGGCTACTGGAAAAAACCATACATAACTTTGACTAGATGGACCTTTGTTGGCAAAGTAATGTCTCTGCCTTTTAATATGCTGTCTAAGTTGGTCATGACTTTTCTTCCAAGGAGTAAGCATCTTTTAATTTCATGGCTGCAGTCACCATCTACAATGATTTTGGAGCCCCCCCAAAATAAAGTCTCTCACTGTTTTCATTGTTTCCCCATCTTATTGCCGTGAAGTGATGGGACCGGATGCCATGATCTTAGTTTTTTGAATGTTGAGTTTTAAACCAGCTTTTTCACTCTCCTTTTTCACTTTCATCAAGAGGCTCTTTAGGTCTTTTTCACTTTCTGCCATAAGGGTGGTATCATTTGCATATCTGAGGTTACTGATATTTCTCCTAGCAATCTTGATTCCAGCTTGTACTTCATCCAGTCTGGCATTTCGCATTATGTACTCTGCATATAAATTAAAAAAGCAAGGTGACAACATACCGCCTTGACACACTCCTTTCCCAATTTGGAACCAGTCTGTTGTTCCATGTCCAGTTCTAACTGTTGCTTCTTGATCTGCATACAGATTTCTGAGGAGGCAGGTAAGGTCTTGTATTCCTATCTCTTTAAGTATTTTCCACAGTTTGTTGTGATCTACACAGTCAAAGGCTTTGGTGTAGTCAATAAAGCAGAAGTAGATGTTTTTCTGGAATTCTGTTGGTTTTTCTGTGTTCTAAGGGATGTTCGTAATTTGATCTCTGGTTCCTCTGCCTCTTCTAAATCCAGCTTGAACATCTGAATTTTTTAGTTAATTAAACCTAAATAAAATGCAAAGTTCCATTTCTTCAGTCTCACTAGCCACATTTCAAGGGCTTAAAAGCTAGCAACATGTGATCAATGACTACCATGTAGGACAGTTCTGATAAGAACCTTTCCATCATTGCAGAAAGTCCTATTAGACTGCACTGCTGGAAATCCTTTCTTAGGAAGGGTAATCTGCTTATTGAGCTCTGTGACTTCATCCCATCAGCAGTCAGCTGACCAGGCACCAGCAAGACGGGGAACCAAAAAGAACAAGAAAAAAAGAATGTTTTTTAAGTTCCAATATTTGTTTCCTAAAAAAGCATCAGTTATCATGGGGGAAAAAAAGAACTTCGTTGAACTTTCTTACAACTATGTGGGTTATCAGTGACTCTATATTAAATTATAAACCATGAGGTACAGCATAAGGATTCCGAGGTGGCTCAGTGGTAAGGAATGCACCTGCCAATTCAGGAGACTCATGTTCAATCCCTGGGTTGGAAAGATCCCCTGGAGGAGGAAATGGCAACCCACTCCAGTATTCTTGCCTGGATAATTCCGTGGACAGAGGCACTGGCAGGCTACAGTCCATGGGGTCGGAAGCAGTCGGACACAACTGTGCACGCACAAGGTACAACATGGAGCTAGTTTAAGCTTCCTCAGTTCCATGGTCTCTTTTAAGGAGGGTTTGAAGTTCCCTAACAAGGTGTTCACGTGGGTATCTGCTTTTGTTCTCATAGGTAAGAAGGCAATTTTGGTGTAGTCAATTAAGAACACTACCTCCTTTTGCCCAAATTTTTATTTGCCTTATGTCAGATAATGGAGTGAAAGCTGACATGAGATACATCTAGTTTGGGTTTTGTAGAATAAATTTATGTGGTCTGTAGTCCTTCCCACCTATAATTCAGTTTTCGACAGCTATCCTGGTGTAGGAGTGCCCTGCCGCCCTCTGTGATGATGCATCTGGTATAGAGCATAAAGTGGGTGACGCCGGGGAGAAGGTCAAGGGGTCCCATCACAGGGAAACATGCTCCGACTGTGGGGAGTGTCAGGGAACAAAGTGGAAAACTAAGGAGCCAGAAGCTGCTGCGAAGAGAATTCTTCCACTTAGCAGACAGGTAAAATTGTAAGCAAAGGATTTAGTTCTCATTTACCCTAATCAAGGGAATTCCCTGGTGGTCCAGTGGTTAGGATTCCATGCTCTCTCTGCCGTGCGCCTGGTGGGTTCAGTTCAGTTCCTGGTTGAGGAACTAAGATCCCACAAGCTGTGCAGAGTGGCCAGAAAAAAAAAAGGAAAACAACAACAACAACAAAAAAAACCCTACTCAAAATGGAAGCACTTTGGGGAGTGTTCTCACTAAAGCTGTACATGTAATCATAAACACACCAAATTTCTTTTTATCCTTTGCTGGAAAGCAAAAATAGAATTTATCAGGATTTCCATTGGGCACAAATATGTAACAGTAAAACAAACCAGGAGGCAGAGTGTGTGTGGATTCTTGGCTTTTATGCCTCAGATCACATTTTAGAATATCTGACACATCTTGTCCTGACAAAGTCTGGGGGTTCCAGAAGAAATAGTATGCTAAATTACCACCAATGCAGTGGAATAGCCTGACGAAAACACACATACACACCACCACAGAGCAAAAGATGCAAAACAAAGGGAGCACTCAAGAGAGGAAAGCGTAACGTAAAACAGGATGCCAGAATGAGAACTAAACCTATCCATCACATCGAATCAATACATGCAAATGGGTAAACCTAGTTTGGAAAGAAAATCTATGCTGAGCCTTTGTAGCAGACATCTCTCAATGCCATATCAGAGCCTCGCAGCCTCCAGTGTCTTTGACCTGTCCTGTCCTAGCCCCTCCATGGTGATCCAGCTCCACCTGGGCTCCAACTGACTTCATGCAGAAACAATGCCCCATACGTCACCTCAAGGCCACACTGCACCCCTTGCCCCCAAAGACAGTTGGTCCCAAGGGTGATCCTGAAAAGAAGACTTTCAGGATAGGACTATGGGGACTTTCCTGGTTGTCTGTAGTTAAGGCTCCGTGCTGCCAGTGAGGGTTCAGTTCCTGGTTAGGGAACTAAGATCCCACAAAAGGATAGGGTTGTGACACTGGATTTCCTATTGTTCTGACGGCAGTAGGGACAATATTGATCACGGTAAGTGGGTGGTGGTAATAACCCTTGGCATGCAGTGGCATCAGAATGACTGAGGTTTTCGTCTGGGGTTAATTGGGGGTGGGGTGCAAGTGAAAGGTGAGATTGAGCTGGAGAACAGAACACAGTATTTGATGGTATGTCGGCAATGATAATTATAAGAAATGTAGAATAGGCTGGCTTTTAGTAAGAGCATAAGAAACCTTGAAAAAAAACCCAATAGGCTTCGAGTAGCTCACAGCCAACTTAAGATTGTGTAAAAGCCACTAGAGTATTATGGCAGTTTTTAAGGAGACTCTCATCTCCTGCAGCTTCAGGGCCAACTGCTAAAAGTCAGGCTCAGCAGCTGATTTTAAGGGTGCCCACGCTGCCAAAGGAGGCTGAATGGGTAGCTTTGACAAATCTCCTGTCAAAATCAGGCTCCGCTCAGAAAAGCATGGGACTCTGGGGTGGGGGTGCTGGGTGGATGAAAATGGAAACCTTGATCCCACAGATTCCCAGGAGTGTTCCTGACCAGCAGAAGCAGCCCCCTGTCACCGGAATCTGGAGACAGTGTGCAGACCTCACTGGAAGCAGATGCCTCGCAAGATGTCATTTGCTTTTCTTGCGATCTGCCTCCATCACCACTCACTGTCTCCAGGCCCATAATGAGAATCAGGACTCACCACAACCTGAGCAAGAGGTTACACAGCCCCTCCTCCTAGAGGCTCAGCTGACTCACCGAGGAATCACAGGACCTGGTCCACATGTGCCCTCTGGAGCAAAGGGAATCTGTGTGGCAGTGGATCCAGGCGATCGACCAGGGGGAGTAAAACATACGGCTAGCTTGGAGAGGACGTGTGTATTTTTGGCTGTGCCATGCAGCATGCAGGATCTTAGTTCCCAGGAACCAAATCCATGCCCCTTGCATTGGAAGTGTGGAGTCCTAACCACTGGACTACCAGGGAAGTCCTGAGAGAATGTATTGCCATGTGGTATTTGCTTGCGAGATGGCCTTTAATATTATAGTGAAGATGCCTGGCTGCTGCTGCTGCTAAGTCACTTCAGTTGTGTCTGACTCTGTGCGACCCCATAGACGGCAGCCCACCAGGCTCCCCCGTCCCTGGGATTCTCCAGGCAAGAACACTGGAGTGGGTTACCATTGCTTTCTCCAATGCGTGAAAGTGAAAAGTGACGTGAGGTCACTCAGTCGTGTCCGATTCTTCGCGACCCCATGGACTGCAGCCCACCAGACTCCTCCGTCCATGGGATTTTCCAGGCAAGAGTACTGGAGTGGGGTGCCATTGCCTTCTCCAGAAGATACCTGAAGCTGGTCTTTTTTTTTTTTAATAACTTATTTGTTTGTTTTTGACTGTACCAGGACTTGGTTGCTGCGTGGGCTTTTCTCTAGTTGTGGCGAGCAGGGGCTACTCTCTAGTTGCGGTGTGCAGGCCTCTCATTGTGGTGGCTTCTCTTGTTGTGGAGCATGGGCTTCAGTTGTTGGGCATGTGGGCTCCAGAGCACAGGCTTAGTTGCTCCCTGGCATATGAGATCTTCCCGACCCAGAGATTGAACTCATGTCTCCTGCATTGGCAGACAGGTTCTTTACCACTGAGCCACTAGGGAAGCCCTGGAGCTGGTCTTAATTGTATGTGAAGATGGCTACAAAACTTGTACATAGCAATGAGGTGGAGATGCCAGAACCTTCTTGACACACACCTTGACAATGTGATTACAAGGCTCAGGGAGAGAATGTCAGAAGGCATTCACTATGTAAGACTGAGCACCCACCATCTGACTAGGCCCAGGAAGGTCCAGGGACACTGAGGAAGAACACGGCTACCAGTCAGTATCTTTCAGAGGTCCCATGGGGTTGATGGGAGTAGATACATGGGTACCACCAGGAAACTAGACTCCGAAGTAAAAGTCTTTTCAGGGAACTGAGGCTGGCCACCACCTTGAAGGCAACTCTAAGACTAAGGAATCTTTTCTCATGTCTGGAACTTTCCTGGGCAGTTCCACTGCAGGGAGCATGGGTTTGATCCCTGGTCGGGAAACTAAGATCCACATGCCATGTGGTTTGGCCAAAAGAAAAACAGAAATGGAGACCCCATGTTGCAGTATGGCAGTCAAGGTGGGTGGGGGGCAGCCCAAGCAGATCTGAGTGTCCATGCTAAGGTTGGACCTTCCGCCCCACTGGTCTCTGGGGGCTTTGGCCTCTTGTTCTGTTCCAGCTGTTGCTATAGCAACAAACCACGAGTGCTTCAACTCACTTCATGTGGGTACAGCCCAACAGAGCCTCAGATGCTCCTGCGTCACTTGTCCCCACTCTTATCCTGGGGCGTCTTTGTTGAGGCTGAAGCACGAGGCAGCGGGGCCCTCTGGGCACCAGGGCTTGTATAACCCTTAAGTGCAGAGGAGCGAACACTGCGGAGAGAATCTTTGACCAGTGGGGAACAGCAGCTAGCAGACAAATTCTTCCTCCTTTCTCTCCCTGTTCAGATTGTGATGAAACATAGTTGAAAGCGCTTCTTGGCCTCTTTCAGTTGTGACATCTAGTTCCCCAATCAGGGATCGAATGCAGGCCTCCTATATTGAGAGTACAGAATCCTAGCCATTGGACCACCAGGGAAGTCCCTCTCATTGGCTTATAGAAAGGAGAATATGGTTGTACATAAATGCATTTCTTCTTACATGTGTGCTTGCTTATGTACATTATATTTTGGGAAGGAGAAACAAGAAACTGGTCTTAGTGGCTGCTCAGCAAGGGGATTGCAGTCCAAGGTGGGAAGGGAGACTTATGTTTCACAGCGTATCTTTTTATGCTGTTCGATATTTTTACCATGTACATGAATTACTTTTTCAATTAAAAACTAGTTAATTTTTAAGCTATGAAAACATCTTAATATTCAATGTCAGTTGTAATCAGGGAATTGCAAATTAAAACTTCAGGGAAATAAGACTTTTTAGGAAGGATTTAAAAACTCATAAAGCTCAGAGCTGATGAGGATATGAGAAAATGGACTTGTGTATTGTTTGTTTATTTTATTGGTGGGAATGAGTCTTGGTAAACCTTTCTGAAGGATCATGGAACTTTTTTTGATATCAAAGTCCTTAAATTTTTTCCTGTATCTTTGCCTCAGCTATTTAATGTCTATGAATTTCCCCAGAGGAGAGAGTTAAGAACAGGTCCAAAGAGAATTCTGTCAGTCCAGTAATCAGGAACTCAGCACTTTCACTGCAGTGGCCTGGGCTCAGTCCCTGGCTGGGGAAGTAAAATGCCCCAAGCCAGTTGGCATGGCTAAAAAGAAAAGAAAAAAGATCCAAAAAAAATATGAAAAAATAGGTACAAAGATTAACTACCAGGATATTAAATCCAGCCTGTTACTAATAGGGAAATTTTAAGAGCGATTTAAATTCTAACAATATTAATTTATTTAAATAGACTATGGTATATCCATACAATGGAATTTTATGACTATATTTAAAATACTCTTAAAATGTTTAATGACTTGCAAATATGTTATCAACTTATCATTAGGTGAAAAATAAAAGTACAAAAGAGAGTGTTCCATTTTCTAGTGTTAGCACAAATATATGTATGTATATACACACACACATATAGAAGGGCTGCAAAAATATTCCAATAGTAAATAGGGAGTGATTTACAGTCTCTTCTTTTTGCTTGAAGTGCATTTTAAAGATGATTTTTATTTTTTGGACCTCAAATGCATGTATTTAGATTTTAATTCTTAGATAAGAACACACTATCATTGCTTAGTCCATGCATGATCATTTTCATTTTATTTACTTTGATTTGTTTATGTAGGCATTTCTGTAATGAACTCCCACGAATCCACCACGTAGCTAGAATATTACCTATAACTAGTTGACTCCTCACCTTTCCCATCTTCATCCAGACCAAAAGTACACACCATCCTGAATTTCAAGCTTACAATTGCTTTGCTTTTTTCCATTTTAAAAAAATTGTGGTAAAATACACATCACATAAAATTTAATGTGTTAACCATTTAAAAAATATTTATTTCTTTACTATTTATTTGGCTGTGCCAAGGTCTTAGTTGCAGCATGAGGGATCTAGTTCCCTGACCAGGGATTGAATCCAGGCCCCAGCAGTGAAAGCATGGAGTCCTAACCACTAACCTAATTAGAGACCTCCAGGCAATTCCCATTTGCCCATGTTTTATTGGGTAGGTTTTTGTTGTTGTCATTGAGTTGTAGAGGTTCTTCATCTAGTCTTCATATTAATCCTTTATTAAATAAATGCTTTGCAAAATTTTTCTCCTAATCTATGGGTTACGTTTTCACTCTGTTGAGTGTGTCCTTTGATGAACAAAAGTTTTTCATTTTGATGTAGTTCAACTAATTTTTTTATCTGTGCTTCTGGTTTCATATCTGTACAGCCCTTGCTTTTTTAAAATGGTTTATCACATATATGGGTGCCTACTTGTGGCTCAGTTGATAAAGAATCTGCCTGCTTGCTGGAGACCTGGGTTTAATCCCTGAGTTGGGAAGATCCCTTGGAGAAGGGAAAGGCTACCCACTCCAGTATTCTGGCCTGGAGAATTCCATGGACTATATAGTCCATGGGGTTGCAAAGAATCGGACATGACTGAATGATTCTCACTTTCAAACAATGTATTGTTTTCTTTGCTTTAAAGTCTTATAAAATGTATATTGCATTCTATATGGTCATCTGATAAGTACTTTTCCCCCCTCATCATTATGCTGTCCAGCTTCATACCTATTGTCTAACACCTAGAACTATAGTTCATTTATTTTCAGAGCTGTATAATAGTCTATAGTGTAAATATACCAAAGTTTATTCATTCATTCTTCTACCAATATGCATTGCATCAATTCTAGTTTTTTACTACACTGCACAATACATGTGTGAACACTTCCTATATGTCTCTTGGTGCGTGTGTATAAGAGTCCTCTCAGCTATCCACCTAGGAGTCACTGGGCCCTAGGATTTAAGAATGCTCAAATGTACACAATAATTCCAAATTATTTCAAAGTAGTTAAATCAATTTACACACTCACCAGCAATATTTATGCGGTCATATTAATCCATATCTTCTTAACACTGGGTATAGTCAGATTTCTTAATTTTTGCCATGGATGTTAAATGTTATCTCATTGTGGTCTTGATTTGCATTTCCCTGATTAATATGGAAATTAATATACTTATTGACCATATGTATTTTCTTTTTTGTGAAATGTCTGTTTGTGTCTTTTGCCCATATTCTGATAAAGTTGTTTATTTTTTTCTTGATAGATTTGAAGACATTCTTTATGCATTCTTGGCAGCAATTCTTTGTTTGGATACATATGTTGTAAATATTTTCTCCCTTTTTTCCTCTCTTTTACAGTGTCTGCTGATGAATAAGTGCTCTTAATTTAAATGCAACATACAAATCTTTTCTTTCAGAGTTAGAATTTTTTGGCATCTTGTCTAAGAAATCTTTCCCTATTCTAAAATTTGAAAGATATTCCCTATATTTTTAAAAAATGTTTTTAAGTTTTACTCCAGGCATTCAGGTCTATAAAACTGAGTTGATTTTTTGGTATTGATTTGAGGGAGGGATGCAATTTATTACTTTTTTCCCCATATAGATAATTCATTTGTCCAGTTCCATTTATCAGAGTATCAGAGGCAGAATGTTGTTATTCAGTCGGTAAGTAGCGTCCAACTCTTTGCAACCCAATGGACTGCAGCACAGCAGGCTCCTCTGTCCTCCACCATCTCCCAGAGTTTCTCAAATTCATGTCCATTGAGTCAGTGATGCCAACCAACCATCTCATCCTCTGTCATCCCCTTCTCCTCCTGCCCTCAATCTTCCCCAGCATCAGGGTCTTTTTCAATGAGTTGCCTCTTCGCATCAGGTGGCCAAAATATTGGAGCTTCAGCTTCAGCATCAGTCCTTCCAATGAATATTCAGGGTTGATTTTCTTTAGAATTGACTGTTTGATCTCCTTCCTGTCAAAGGGACTCTCAAGAGTCTTCTCAGCAAAATGTGAGAAACAGACAATTCAGTAATTGGAGATGGGCATGGGAAAAAGCCCTTGAGCCTCAGGGAAATCTGCTGAGGTTTCTCCCTTAACAGTAATTGACAAGTGAGGGGAGACTGCTTTCTTGCATATTGTCATATAAGGATTTGATGCTAGGGGCTGCTGCAGCCACTGTGTCCCCAGAGGGGAACATTGTTGATGCACAGAAGATGGACCACTGGAAATCTGTGAAGGACTAAAGTCTCTGATGATATTCACAGAACAACTGGACCAACTCTAGAAGCAAGGATCTGGCACATATTAGGCCCTTGACAAGTGTCTTGGAATAAGTAAATGAATGAATACATGACCACACAGGACCACTTCCTGCACCTCGTAGAACCGAGTTCTTTTCTGTCTCTGTGCCTTTGCATTTTCTGTTCCTCCTACGTGGAACACCATCTCCTCACCATCTCCATCTCCTAAAATGTGGCTCATCCTCCAAGACTCATCTGGAATGCCACCTTTCCCCTGAAACTTATTCTAACCTCCTTTGAATATTCATAGCACTTTGTACTTATCACATCTGCCTTTTTGAACTTTTGACTTTATCCTTGGCCAAACCCCTTGCATGTGGGATCTCAGTTTTCCAACCAGAGATGGAACCTGTGCCTCCTGCAGTGGAAGCATGGAGTCCTAACCATTGTACCAGAATGTACAATGTACAATGTAACCAAGGAATTCCCCTAAATTTTTTATTTTAATTTATTTTTAATTGGAGAGTGATTGCTTTACAATGTTGCCCCTAAACTTCTGACTTTTAATTAGTTATGCCTACACAAGTCTTGTTCTTTAATATAAAAGATTTGGAAGTGCTTATAAGAATATAAAAATAAAGAATACAAAAATATAACTAAAATTTTAAAAATTGAGCCCCCAAATCTTTAAACTAGAACATAAGACCAAAGCAGGTAGGGTCTTGGGAAGCATCTATGTAAGCCATGGAGTCCACAGTGATTAAATATGAGCTCACAGTGATTAAATATGAGCTAATTCTTGTGAATCTATAATAGCTCCTCCCGGTTCAGAACTAAATACATCCCTGAGAGGTTATTTGAAATACCATCTTTGTCATATCATTTTTCTTTTTGTAATGTGGAAGCTATGTGTAAATAGTTCTTGGCTTTTTTATTCTGGTCCGCTGATCTGTCTGTGTAGTACCAATACTGTTTTAATTTTTGTTGTCCTATGAAATATTCCAAAAACAAGTAGGGTAAGTTCCCTTTTGTAACTCTTCTCAGGCTATCTGCTTGGGGATCTGGTCACAGTTTGATTGTATTTAAATATTTGTCTTAGATACCCCATGGTGATGGTGGTGGTTTAGTCACTAAGATATGTCTGACTCTTGTGACCCCATGACTGTAGCCCGCCAGGTTCCTCTGTCTGTGGGATTTTCCAGGCAAGAATACTGGAGTGGGTTGCCATTTCCTTCTGCAGGTGATCTTCCCAACCCAGGGATCGAACCCAGGTCTCCTGGATTGCAGGCGGATTCTTTATCGACTGAGCCACCAGAGAAGCAGATACCCCAGGTAGAAGTAAATTACTTCTGAGGGTCAGAATGCCAGAATCGGGGGTTTTCCTAGACCTGCCAGAATGCATGCCGATCTGACTGGAAAATTCCTCACTAATTTGTTCATAAAGAAATGGATGGTGTTAAACATCAATGTGTGACAATGATCTTCCAGAAACATTATATTTCTGCTTTGAGGGATGGTGTTACAGAAATATCCTGTTGCCTTTTCCTTGCAAACTGTTCTACTTGGACTAGATACTGGGAAACAGGGAAGAGTGACCATTTTCCACAGCTATGTCACCCACATCCTGTTGCAGTTGGGGTTTGTTGATTTGAGAAGAGCAAGGGGCTTTAGAAATCCACTTGTAACACTGCTCTGTAAGATTTTGTTTTAAATTTGTATCATTATCTTTTCAGACCTGCACAGTCATTATAGAAAATGTACTTCTTCTTTCAAAATAACTATTGTTGGGACTTCCCTGATGGTCCTGTGGCTAATCCTCTGTGCTCCCAATGCAGAGGGGCTGGGTTCTATCCCTGAACTAGATCCCACATGCCACAACTAAGACTTCACATGTTGCAGCTAAAAAGATTTCACAAATAAATATTTTTAAAAATAAAATAACTAGGGATTTCTCTGGTGGTCCGGTGGCTAAGCCTCTGTGCTCCCAATGCAGGGGGCCCAGGTTTGATCCCTGGCCAGGGAACTAGATCCCACATACTGCAACTAAGACCCAGTGCAGCCAAATAAAAATAGTTAAAAATAAAATAAAATAACTATTGATAACATTTTCATGACTTTCCTCAAGTCTGTTTTTTTATATATAACTGAGATCTTTCAGTATATACACATTGATTCTGTAACATCAACTTATTATATAATTAAAATAATACATAAATATAATTTTCATAACCATGTAAAGTGGTTATGAAATAACTTATTAAACCATTCTCCTATTGCAGTATATTTCAGTTCCAAGCTTTCATTTTTATAAATGTATCAGGGTCTTGACTTAACTGATATGTGAAGAAAAAATACAGCTCTTTCATTTTTCCCTGTCTTCCTAAGTCCTATTTTCTGGCTGGTGTGAATCTCCCAGCCTCTAAGGAAAAAAAAAAAGTTTCCTTTACATGCAAGGCTCAAGCTTTCTAAGAAAAATGGTCTGTGTTCCACTCCTGTGCAAGATGGTGACTGAGGAGCAGAAGGGGACGGGGTGTGGCTTCTGGGACCCCAGGACAGGGATGGAAGGGAGACTCAGGGGCCCTCGCCATCATTGGCTCAGGTCCTTTCTGAATGTGGGGGATGTCACGTCACAGTGATCCTCTCCGGCAACTTCACCAGGCACTCTCAAATCAAAGCAAGATGGCAAAGTAGAAGGACATGTGCCTATCTCCTCCTGTGAGAGCGCTGAAATCACCACTAGCTGTTGAACGACCATTGACAAGAGGGTGCTGGAACCCACCAGGCACTCTCGGCTAGGTCAGGATCCCATCCTCCCAGGTGTGTGCGCAGTACCCCCGGGAGCTTTAATGGCCGGGCCCCTTCACCTGCCAAACTACGCATTAATTTGATGTGACTGTGCCTCATGTTGACATAGGACTTTCTTTTTTTCTATTTGATGTGGACCATTTTTTAAAAGTTTTTATTGAATTTGTTTCCATTATATGTTTTGGTTTTGGGGCCGTGAAGCATGTGGGATCTTAGGTCCCCCACCAGAGATCGAACCCACACTCCCTGAATTGGAAGGGAGAGTCTTAACCCCTGGACCACCAGGGAAGTCCCATAGGGCTTTCTTTGAGGAAGCTGCCCCCAGGAGCTCCAAGCAAGAAGAGAGGCATAGCCCCCTTCATCATGGGTGTCACTGTGTTACTGACTTACCAAGCTTGGGTCTCATTTCTGCCTGTCTTGCTCTCCTCCTCTCCCCCTTCATGGCTTTCATCGCTTAGCTTCCCCAGGGCCTGAGACAGCTGACATTCCGCCCTGCTCTGCCTCACCTCCCTCCAGGGTAGGGCAGCAAGACACCTGGCCTGCCTTCCAGGGCCAGAAAGATTATCTTCTCTTAGAGAGAGAGGACCCCACAGGTTGAAACCTCTGGGTGTGGCTGTTGAAATGCTTAAAGGATAATGTGCCTAGTATCAAAAGAAAAGAATTTAGATCTTCTCTTAAGACAAACACTCATTTTGCAAGGCTAATATCATGCTGCATAATTTTATTTTGAATGTCAGAAGCTGGATATTAATTCCTTCTCTGTTCAGTCTTTCCACGATTTTGCATTTCACTGAAATGAATGACATCAGTTGTAAAATGCACTGTTATTTTAGGTACTCCTAAGGAAGAAAAACAAGCTGCTAATTGTGTTATGCACAATGCTTTCTTATCATTTAGAATGTTGGCTTATATTTATCAAAAAAGCTCTTTTTAGACTTATTTAGACATACGTTTTTATAATGAATCACTCTTGTGCATAGGTAAAAAGGAAAATATAAGCAAAGTAAATTGGAAAGTATTACTATAACTTCTTTACAGAAGAAGCTGATGCAGAGAATGTTTCTTCTGAATCCCTTTCAACTCAGAGTTAGTGATGATCATGTCTTTCCCCACAGTATTGTTGTCTGTGCATCAAGAGTGTTGTTGACACAGGATCTCTTAACCCAGGTCTAAGAGATCTGCTACGGCTTCTGGGATTTACTTATAAATTGATGACACCGATCCTGCAAGTTTTTATGCTACTCCTCCCCAATATTTAAAAAGGTTTATAGTGTCAGTCACTCAGTTGTGTGAGGCTCAGTTCTTTGTGTCACTCAGTTCTTTGCACCCTCATGGACTGTAGCCCACCAAGCTCCGCTGTCCATGGGATTTCCCAGGCAAGAATACTGGAGTTTGCCATTTCTTTCTCCAGGGAATCTTCTTGACCCAGGGATCAAACTGCAGTCTCCTGCATTGCAGGCAGATTCTTTACTGTCTGAGCCACCAGGGAAGCTCTCCCCAAAAAGGCTTGTAGAAGATATCGATAGGTTGCCAGATCAAGTTTGGGTATGTGCAGATAATGACAATCATATTATGGCTGTTGCCTAGCCAACAACTGTTGTCAGTCAACACTGATTGTAGAACACACCCAAATTTCAAAGAAAGAAATGTCCTTCCCCCTCCTCCCCCCCCTGCACTGTGAGGCATGTGGGATCTTAGTTCCACCAGCAGTTATCAAGCCTATGCCCCTTGAAGTGGAAGTACAGTCTTAACCACTAACTGCCAGGGAAATCCCGAAATGTAAGTCTTAGAAATTATGAATTACAATGAAATTTACTAGTTCTGTTTCTCCTTTTCACACCTCCTCTACCACCTCTAGGCAGCTGAATGCTTCAAGCCAAACAGAAAGAAAGGCATGTACTTGGAAAGATGATTTGATACTTTCTCAGGTATTAATTCTATTACATAAGTACTGATACAAAGGAAATCTTTGAAATAAAACTAACTACTATTCTGTTGTTTCTTCAGATAAAGTCCTAGAATAGTTTTAGATACTTAAAAATAAGACTGATTATTCTTTTCATGAGGGCTTCTCAGGTGGCTCAGTGGGTAAAGAATTCACCTATAATGCGGGAGACATAGGCTCAATCCCTGGGTTGGGAAGATCCCCTGGAGCGGGACATGGAAACCCACTCCAGTATTCTTGCCTGGGGGATCCCATGAACAGAGGAGCCTGCAGGTTACAGTCCATGGGGTTGCAAAGAGTCCGACATGACTGAAGCGACTGAGCAGGCATGCATTCTTTTCATAAGTATACATCACAGTTATTGATCCGACAAGAGATAGGCAGACACGCACACATGTGTGCATGCGCCCATGTGTGCATATATGTGTACACACAGGAACACTATGCAACACTGGAAAACAAGGAGTGTTCTGGACTTGATGGGGAACTACTTGAAAGAAGGAGAATGAGGCTAGACTGAAGCAGGAAACCACAACACCAACCACATGCAAAAGAAGACTGCTGTAGAGGCTCTAAGCTGGAATGTTAGGCACGGGAAAGAGAAGAAAGCTCTGGGGGTGCTTGAAGATGATCTGTTGAGGCATCGCAGTAGGAATAGGAGATGAATTCTTAGGTTCTTCCCTTGTTTGTGGCAAAGAGGACAGCAGAGGCAGCTGCCTACAGTCAGGAGTAGTGAGATGGACACTTGAGCTAAAAAATCAGGACAGGGACTTCCCTGGCAGTCTGGTGGTTAAAACTCTGCTCCTATTGCAGGGGGCCCAGGTTCAATCCCTGGTCAGGGAACTTGATCCCACATGCCACAACTAAAGATGCTGCATGCCACAGCTAAGACTCAGTGAAGCCAAAAGAAAACAAAAAACCTTACATAAAATGCCCCTAAAAACATAAAGACACACAAATGTTAAAGGTAAAAGAATGGATAAAGATGTATCAGGCAAATATAAACTAAAAGAAAGATGGGTGTAATCATATTATTAGATGAAATGGTCTTTAAGACAAAGAATGTTATTTAGAGGGAGACGTTCACCATATGATGACACATAATTTTCTAAGAAGTTATAGCAACTTTAAACTTGTATGCAAGTAATAAAGTATATAAGACAAAATGGATAAAGATATAGGGGGGAATTCTTTTTTTTTATTTGGCCATGCTCTATAACTGGCGAGATCTCAGTTCCCTGACCAGGGATTGAACCCTGGCCACAGAAGTGAAAGCACCAAATTCTAACCACTAGCCCACCAGGGAACTTCTGGAATTCATAAATATATCATCAAAGTGGGAGATTTCAGCATATCTCTCTTGAATATTGATGGATCAAGCAGAAGAATATTTATCAAAGATATAAAAAATGTGAACATGATTAACAAATTTGATATAATAATAAATATGGGGCCTGTATCTAACAGTGAGAGAAAGCAATTTCTTTTTTTCAATCACCCAAACACTTAACAAAAATTGATAAAACCTCAACACATTTTTCAATGCATTGGTGTTATGTAGAGTCTAATCTCTGGGTAAAACTTCATTAAGTTAGAAGTTAATTACAAAAAAGTAAGTTAAAAATCCCTACTTATTTGGAAATCTTTAAACATACTACTAAACAGCATGTATAAAATTAGTTATCTGGGCTTCCCTGCTGGTTCAGTGGTAAAGAATTTGCCTGCAATGCAGGAGACCTGGGTTCATTCCCTCTGTCAGGAAGATCCCCTGAAGAAGGGAATGGCTACCCACTCCAGTATTCTTGTCCAGAGAATTCCATGGAGAAAGGAGCCTGGCGGACTACAGTCCATGGAGTCACACAGAGTTGGACAACTGAGAAACTTGCACACACACACACACACACACGCACACGCACATTAGTCATCGTGGAAATTTAAAATAACCTAAACAGAATGATAGAAAATATTGTACTCAAATTGCATGAGGTACAGCAAATCTTTCTACAGCTCCAAGTTGTTTAAATATTTACACTGGAGTAGAGGAACGGTTTAAAATTACTGAGCTAAGTGGTCACGTTAAGAAACTAGAAATAGAACAACAAAATAAAACAAAAAAGATAACAAAAGCAGAAATCAATAAAAGATTTACAAAAATGATTCAACAGAGTTGATCAAAAAGTGAATATTGGGTCTTTGAAAAAGAATAAAATTAGATTTCCCTGGTGGCTCAGTGGTAAAGAATCCACCTGCAAATGCAGGAGACACAGGTTCGATCTGTGGTCCGGAAAGATCCCACATGCCCCAGAATAACTAAGCCCATGTGCCACAGCTGTTGAGTCTGTGCTCTGGAGCCCCGTGCAGCAACTACGGAAGCCTGTGCACCCTAGAGCCTGTGCTCCACAACAAGAGAAGCCCTTGCACGGCGACTGGAGAGCAGCACCCGTTCACCACAAGTAGAGAAAAGCACACACAGCAACGAAGACCCAGCACAGGCAAAATAAAGAAATAACAAAAAAAAAAAAGAAGAAAAAAATTGACAGGACTTCCCTGGCAGCCCAGGGGTTAAGACTCCGCACTTCCATGCAAAGGGTCCAGATTTGCTCCCTGGAAGGGAAGGAACGAAGATCCCAAATGTTGAACCAACGTGACAAAATAAATAAATAAAAGAATTTTTTAAAAAGAATAAAATTGACAAGCTTCTAGCAATATTGATCACGACAAAAGATACAGATAAGATGCAAACAAGTACTGTGAATGTAAATAGAGACATAAGCACAGATAAAGTATAGGTTAAAAGGGCAAGAGGCTGTTTAACAACTATTCACCAACAATTTTCAGAACTTGGACAAAATATTCAGATTTTCCAAAAAATATATTTAATCATAACTGACTCAAGAAGAAATGAAAAATTAGAGTAGTCTTATTGAGGTAGGAAATAGAGGGCTGGACATCTGGTGTTTGTCAAATGGAGTAAAACTGAAGCTCAGTTCTTACCCAGACACTCCAAGGACAAAGACAGTGGCAGAAGCTGAACTCTGTTAAAGCAGAGATAGGTTACCACTCCTGAGGTCAAGGAAGACTTCCCTTCTGCACATATGCAGGAAGACCCCTTGGGGGTCAAAAAGGAATGGGGCAGCACCCCATAAGAGTGGACATGCACCCACAGCCCTCTGTGGTGGGATCTATCTTAGCAAAAAGATGCACACACATGTTGGGGAGTATCCTAGGACCATTGAGGTGTGAAGAAAGAAAAAAGGTAGTTGGTCAAAGGTAAACAAGACCCTGAAGGACTGTCCTGTATAAGTGATTTACATCACCTCTTTACTGTGCTCCTGCTCATTAGAGAGGATGCCCTATCTCTGGGGTGTTAGCTCAGCCCTGCTTCTGTCTTAAATAAACAAACTGGTTCTCTGTGTGCCTTGTGCTTTGTCTCTGAAGATAAACTTTGTACCTGTTTTGATACTTCTTGCCTCCTTGAAACATTCTTGTTTCCAGCAGGGGGCAAGAGCCAGAGGAACTTTGCTATTTATCCAGAGACAAAATCTCCTGGCTAGCCCTTGGTGGTCTAGTGGCAAGGTATCCAGGTTCAATTCCTGGGCAGGGAACTAAGATCTCTCTCCTGGACCACTCATTACTATCTTTCTAAGATCATTATAACTTTTTAAAATTAATCAGTGGTTGAAATCGTTTCGTTCAGTAAATCCCAGGCACAAAGTTTTGGTTTTCTCTTTTTTTTAAGCCCAAAGTTTTTTAAGGAAAGGTCTATCAAAAAAAAAGAAAAGGTCTATCAAACTTTCAAAGAACAGATCAACCCAAATTAATACAAACTCTTTCACACTCACTTTACAGGGCCAACATAATTTTGATGCTAAGGAGATTATGAGAAAGGACAAAAATATAAATATAGATGTAAGAATTCTAAATAAAACATTATCAAATCAAACCCAAATTGTATAAGAAATATAATACACAATGACCAAGGTGCATTTATCCAAAGAATGAAAGAATGATTAGAAAATCTACAAATGTAATTTACTAAGTTAAAAGATTCAGAAATCCTTGTAAATACTTAATAGATACAGAAAAAGTATTTGATAAAATTCAATATTCACACATTATTTTTTAACTCATAGTAAATTAGAAACAGAAACTTTCTAAATCTGCTTAAATATGTCTATTTTTAAAAAATGGAAAAAAAAATGGGACTTTCCTGGTGGTCCAGTGGCTAAGACTCTGCACACCCAATGCAGGGTCCCTGGTTCAATTCCTGATCCGGAACTAGATCCCATGTACTGCAACTAAGCGTTCACACATTGCAACTAAAGATCCCACATGCCAAAACTAAGACCCAGCACAGCCAAATAAATAAATATTAAAAAAAATAATAGCAGAGCAAATGTGATTCTAAGGGGATACTTTAAAAGTATTCCCTTTAAACTCAGAAACGAGATAAGAATGCCCACTATCATTATTTTTAATCAATATTGTATGTGAGGTTTTAGTCAATGTAATAATGTGAGAAAAATAAATTAAAGGCATATGATTGGGAAAAAAAGAAATAAAGCTTTTATTATTTGTAAATAATAATATAGAAACCCCCAAAGTATCTACAGATAAATCATTAGAAACAATAGGAGAGCTTAACAAAATGGAAATATATAAGACTAATATACGAAAGGTTAGTTGCATTTTTATACCCCAGCAGTAAACAGCTAGAAAATGTAATTAAAGAGAAAATATTAAAAGACTTCTAAGACAAAATAATAAATCTCTATTGGAACATACTTTAAAAGACCTAAATAAGTAGAGAGAATATCACACTTGTAGATAGCTTGTATTATTCTAAAATGTCAGTCTTCCCCAAATTGATCTATAGTTGATGCAGTTTCAATCAATATCTCAATATGGTTTTCCATAGAATTTGTTAAGATTATCCCAAAATGTACACGGAAAAGTAAAAGTCTAAAGATAGCCAGGACATTCCTAAAGACAGAATGAATTGTTTTATGTGATAGGTAAGTGGAAAAGGAGCTAAAAAATGGATATCTATGTAGGGAAAAATTGAACCCCTGCTCATATGATGTGTAGAACTCAATTACAAAAAATCAAGACTTCAGGGACTTCCCTGGTTATCCATTGGTTAAGACCCTGAGCTTCCAATGAAGGGGACATGGGTTGTATTCCTGGTTGGGGAAGTAAGATCCCCCATGCCCCGTGGTGTGGCCAAACAAAAAAGGAAATTAAAAAAAAAAAAAAGAAAAATTTAAGAATTTAGATTCCAAAGCAAAATGGGAAAATTTTTAGCCGAGAGCTTAAAGACCCATCCTTTACAACATGGAGGAGGGAAAATTTTCTCAAACAAGTTATGAAAAACATTGACAATAAAATATAAGATTGACAATTTGACTACATTAAGCTTTAGAATTCTTTCTTCCAAAGGAAAACTTAAGAAAATAAAAGGCACACATTGACAAAGAATTCAGCTCAAAAATGGATAAAAAACTTTAATTAGTTAATATGAAAGGGACAAAAAGTCTGATAGAAAAGTAGGCAAAGGATATGAGAACAACATATATCAGCAAAATATGAAGAGAGATTTTAAAAATGATCCGATAAATGCAAATGAAGACCACAAGGAGATACTCTTTTACAAACATTTGATTGGCAAAAGCAAAAAGGTTGATGCAATCAAGCATCAGAAAGGATCTAAACCCATAACATCTCCTAAACGTTGCAGATGGGAATGTAAGTTCAGGCAACCACCTCAGAAAACAATAAGATTATTGTGACTCAGCAAGTCTACTCTTAGATATATACCTACACTGTTAGACACGCACATCCAGAGACATGTAAGAATGTCCATAACAGCATTACTAAAAATATAAAAAATGTGGAAGTAGTTATTATAGGGGCTGTAGACTGAAAAAAATAAAAAGGGTCAAGTTGGAAAAATCACCCAAGTGTTAGAAAATTTTCTGAACAACAACAAAAAAAGATTCACATACTGTCACATCCTGAAAAAGTTTTCAAATTCCAAGGAAATGCCAAAACTGTAAAACAAACAAAACCTAGAAATAAATGCCCACCAATAGGGAAATGGATGAATTAACTATGGTAAATTCATACACTCAAATATATACAGCAGTCAAAAATCAATGAACTAGGGGCTTCCCTGGTGGCCCAGTGTCTAAGATTTGCACGCCCAACACAGAGGGCCCGAGTTCAATCCCTGGTCAGGGAACTAGATCCCGAGTACCACAACCAACAACTGGCTCAGCCAAATAAACAGATAAATTTTTTTAAAAATGAGTAAACTATAGTGAAACACACAATATAGATGAATCTTAGAAATAAAATACAAACATAAAAAGTAAGGCCCAAAAGGTTACATACATCTGTGTCTTTTTTGTAAAGCTGAAAAACAACTAAAAAATATGTACTTTTTTCATATACATGTAAATGCAATAAAATTATACAAAAGAAAGCAAGGAAATGATGAACATAGGATTCAGGATGCTTTTCTTTTTTTTTCAGAGTAGTGATTTTCATCTTTATTAACTTTTTTTATTACATTTCACTTTTTTTTTAATTTATTTGTTTAGGCTGCACCAGGTATTAGTTGCGGCTTGTGGAATCCAGATCCCTAACCAGGGATCAAACCTGGGCCCTCTGTATTGGGAGTGAAGAGTCTTACCCACTGGACTGCCAGGAAAGTCCCTAAATTATTTTTTTAACTGAAGTATAGTTGATTTATATTTCAGGTGTACAGCAAAGTGATTCAGTTACAAATATATTATAAATGTATAATATATATATCTGTTCTTTTTCAGATTCTTTTCCATTAAATGTTATAACAAGATGCTGTAAATAGTTCCCTGTGCTGTGCAGTAGGACCTTGTTGTGTATCTATTTTACATATATATTCTATATATAGTCGTGTGTATCTGTTAATTCCAAATTCCGAATTTATCCCTCCAGCCCCAGGATATCTTGGTAGATATCTGGAAGGAGCGAGATGAGGGGGAGGGGTATATGTCAGATATAAATTATTGCCATGATTCTTACTTTTGTTTAGGTGATAGGTTAATGACATCTGTGTGCTGTGCTTAATCGCTCAGTCGTGTCTGACTCTGTGAGGGGTGTCTCCAAGAGGGGGTCAATGCACGGGCCAGGGTAAGAAGGGCGTCCCCACCGAGGGACATCAGAGTCTGAGCAGGGCTGAGAGGGCCGTGGGGCAGAGGTTCAGCGTGGCATGAGATAAGGAGTGAGATGGAGTTCTTGTGAGAGAGGTGATCCTTCAGGGGGTGACGGAGCCCAGGGGGAGTGGATGCCTGGGGGGATCGGGAGGGGTGGCAGTAGCAATAAGAGGCTAGCCACATACAAGGGGATTTGTCATAAAATTTATCATATCAAAGACAGTGGGAATCAAGTTTCTCACTGTCAGAGAAAGAACTTAAAAATATGGAAGGGGAGAACACTTAAAAATAGAGAAAGGATACCTTGCGGAATGGGATTGGAATTGGAGGTACTGTGTGAACTTACGGTTTTCAATATAGATACATAAAGAAATAGACACAGATATAAGAATGTACACAGAGGTGGAGAAGGAAATGGCAACCCACTCCAGTATTCTTGCCTGGAAAAATCCATGGACAGAGCAGTCTGGCAGGCTGAAGTCCTTGGGATTACATGACTGAGCATGTGTGCATGAGGGTGGAGGGAGATAGGTTGGTAGCAATAAAGTGGTAGAACTAAAAAAAAAAAGAATGTACACAGAGGGACTTCCTCAGTGGTCCAGTGGTTAGGACTTTGCTTCCAGTGCAGGGTGTGCAGGTTCGATCCCTGGTTGGGGAGCTAAGAGTCCACATGCCTCATGGCCAAAAGACCAAAACATAAAACAGTAGCAACATTCAATAAAGACTTTAAAAATGGTCCACATCAAAAAAAAAAAATCTTTAAAAGAAATACACTAACCGATTCCTTAGCTCTCTCCACTCAGAAAGCCTGGGAGAAGTAACACCCTTAAAGCTATGCACACACCTAGAGTCCTTTTTTGCAGAGCAGCGAAAGAGCAACCATGAGAAGTTGTAAGCTGAACAATTCCCACAGCTCACTCAGGTCTCAGAGATGGTTGGGTTCCAGCCAACCTGGGTAGAGGAGCTGCACCGAACACCCAGGTTGTCCCTTGAAAAGCCACTGAAAACCACAAATGACTGAAACTGATATAAGAAGAAAATAGCAATCTGAATATTCTTGTATCTAGTAAAGACTTTGGGTTTTATCATTTAAAAACAAAATCTTTGCAAACACACACACATAGGCAACATTCTTAAAGGCAAATTTACAGCTGTGTAAATTTTTATATTATAGAGGAAAAAATGTCTAAAATCAAGCTTCCACCTTAAGGAACTAGAAAAAGAAGAGCAAATTAAACTCAACATAAGTAGAGGGAAAGAAATAAGAGTGGAAATCAATAAAATAGGAGACAGGCAAACATTAGAGAAAATCAATGAGGCCAAAAGCTGGTTCTCTGAGACAATCAATAAAATTGATCAACTTCTAGATAGACTGATCAAGAAAAAAGAAAAGAAGACACAAATTGCCAACACATTTTGATTTAAGAGTGCTTTACTCTTATGTTAAACATCCACAAGTCTAAAGTCAAATCTACAAAACAAGGTATATTCAGACAAGTATAGCTTCTCCCCTAGTCTCTTCCACCCTGTTCCCTTCCTCTCCTATAGGTAATCAGTTTATTTATATTCTAGCTTATCCATACCATATTTTGGTGTAAAAAAAATACATGGCAAAGGAAAAATATATAAATATAGTGAATATATTTATAGTATTGTTCTGAGGAATGTTGTGTTTCACAGAGAGGCACATCTCAAGGAGTGGTTTAAGATTCTTGTGAATATAGTCGTGTTCAAATATAATCAATACATCTGAACAAAAACCTTCAGTGTGTTCAAAAATACAGGCAAGTGTGTGTTCAATAGATCAATGAATATGATTGCATTAGATAAATATCCGTAGACAATAGACAAGGGCTTTGCCCTGACTCTGCAGAGGGAGAGATCTATCTTTTTGTTGACTGTCGAGTGATAAAGTATCTGACCATGTGAATTAGATTTTTGTGCAAAATTTGTTCAGTTTATTTTCTAAAATCCTGTCTTATATTCCAAAGTTTCCACTAATTCCAAGTAATGAAGATTCCCTTTATAATCTTGCTAGTAATATTCATGGCCCTATACCATCTGTGGACAAGTGCATCCCAGCTGGGGAATGGGGTGTTTCAAAAGTCTTTTGTCAATGTTTAAATGTGTTGCTCTTTTCGTTTTATAGATTGATGAGCCTTCACTAAAAATCTTGACTCAAGCTATAATTGTTCATTTTCTCCTGAGATAAAATGTAATACCAGCACTGATAATATAACTCCCGAATTGTTCTCAGTGGCCATATGGTGAACAGACTTACCAGGTTGATAGGTACCAGTAATAATTCCTGATTCTGCTATGCTTGTATAAACACTTGCATAACTTGATCCAGTTGTTTGCATTTATTTTCAAATTAGAGGTGATAGTGTTCTAGTAACTTATCATTACTCTGAACTTATAGTTTATATCTGGTAGAGACTTTCTGCTACTTATCCTTTTTTGGCAGATGTATTTAGTTGCTAACCTGAAGAGAAATCTTATTTAGGAGATGGGTGGAAAACGGGAGACATCAGGTACAAGAGTTCAGATCAGCCTCTCTCTGGTTCAACGCTCGTTACGTGTACAGAGATACCCTTAGGGACATATTAGGGAGAATACCGATTTGTTGGTAGAGTTTTACATGTATAATAAAGGTTGGAATATAGAGAAAAACACTTTGAGTTAGAGACAGAATTCTCCTTTTGTGTTTTAGGTTGTATAGCCAGATACAGACTCATTTTTAAATTTTAACATATACATATAATTATTTTTGTCCAAAATCTCTAAAGCATGAGTGTCAAAAAATAAAATCAAGTGAGTATTAAAATATAATGTATTGCTGTTATTGCCTATAATAATTACAGAACTATTATACTTTGATAATATTACCCAGAAAGTATAAGTAGAAAATTCAATAGATCTATAAATTTACAATACTATTTGCGTTTCATAAGGACCAGTTTATTAAAGGCATGGTTGGCTTATAACACAACCTAATTTTCATTTTATTTCATTAAAATTTTAAATACAATTTAAACCCCTGTTTATTGATAATCTTCGTATGTTCCAAATTTTATATTCTGCTGTAAGAGAACAATGATCTCACCTTTTAAATAATCATGTTAAAAAAATTCAATACATAGCATTGAATTCACCATCTAAACATTACAGGTGTAGAATTCCATGGGATTATGTACATTCATTTTGTTGTGCAACCGTCACCACCATCCATCCCCAGAACTCCTTTTATCTTACAAAACTGAAACTCTTAACCCAATAAACAATAGTTCCCAGCTCTTCCTTCCTCCAGCCCCTGGCAACCATCATTCTACTTTCTGTGTCCATGGATTTGATGATTCTAGGTACCTTATCTAAGTGGAATTGTACAATATTTGTCTTTTTGAGACTGGCTTATTTCCCTAAACATAGTGGCCTGAAGATTCATCGAAGCAGGAGCATGTGACAGAACTTCCTTCCTTTCTAAGACCATAATTTTCCATTGTGTTGATACACCACTGTTTTGTTTTCTACTCACCTACTGATTGGAAGGACTGATGCTGAAGCTGAAACTCCAATACTTTGGCCACCTGATGCAAAGAGCTCACTCATTTGAAAAGACCCTGATGCTGGGAGGGATTGGGGGCAGGAGGAGAAGGGGACGACAGAGGATGAGATGGTTGGATGGCATCACCAACTCAATAGACATGAGTTTGGGTGGACTTCGGGAGTTGGTGATGGACAGGGAGGCCTGGCATGCTGCAGTCCATGGGGTCACAAAGAGTCAGACACGACTGAGCAACTGATCTGAACTGACTGATGGACACTGAGTTGCTTCCACCTTTTGGCTATTGTAAATAATACTGCTATGAATGTGGGTGTACAAATATCTCTTTGACACTCTGATTTCAATTATTTTGAATAAAATACCCAGGAATGGAATTGCTGGATCATATGGAAATTCTGTTTTTAATTTCTTTTTTAAAAATATTTATTTATTTATTTGATTTGCGCCAGGTCTCAGTTGCAGCATGTGGGATTTTCAATGCAGTATGCAGGAGGATCTTTAGTTGTAGTGAGCAAGCTGCTAGTTGCAGCAGTTGGGATCTAATTCCCTGGACAGGGATGGAATCTGGGTTCCCTGCATCGGGAGTGCAGAGTCTTAGCCACTGGACCTCTAGGGAAGTCTCCTGTTTTTAATTTCTTGAGGGACCACCATATTATTACACCATTTTATATTCCCAACAAGGATTCCAATTTTTCCACGTCCTCACTAACATTTATTTTCTGTTTTTTTTTTTTTCTTCATGGTAGCCATCCTAGTGGACATGAGATGATATCTCATTGTGGTTGTTTTTGGTTTTTTTAATTTTTTTTTATTTGATTGCATCATGTTGGATCATTCACTGTGGTGCCCAGACTCTCTAGTTGTGGTGTGCAGTCCTAGCCACTCCATGAATGTGGGATCCTACTTCCCCCATCAGGGATAGAAACCGTTGTATTGCAAGGTGGATTCTTAACCATTGGACCAGCAAGGAAGTCCCCTCTTTTTGTGGTTTTGATTTAATTTTCTTGATGGTTAGTGATGAACATCTTTTCATGTGTCTGTGGGCCATCTGTATGTCTTCTTTGGAAAAATGTCTATTCAGATCCTCTGCCCATCTTTTTAACTGGGTTTTTTTTGATGCTGAGTTGTATGAGTTCTTTATGTATTAGGGATATTAACCCCTTATTGGATATATCATTTGCAAATATCTTATTCCATTCAGTAGATTACCTTTTTGTTTTGTTGATAGTTTCCTTCATTGTGCAAAAGCTTTTTAGTTTGGTGTGATCTCATTTGTTTATTTTTGCATTTGTTGCCCTCATCTGAGGAAACATATCTAAAAATATGGCTAACACCAATGTCAAGGAGCAGACTGCTTATGATTTCTTCTAGGAGTTCTATGGTTTCAGGTCTTACATTTAAGTCTTTAACCCACTTTGATTTTATTTTTGTATATGGTGTGAGAAAGTAGCCCAGTTTGATTCATTTGTATGTAGCAGTCCAGTTTTCCCAGCATCATTTATTGCAGAAGCTTTCTTTTCCCCACTGTATATTCTTGCCTCTTTAGTCATAAATTAATTGACCATATAAATGTGGGTTTGTTTCTAGGCTCTCTATTCTATGATCTAGGTGTCTTCTTTTATGCCATACTGTTTTGACTACTATAGTTTCGTGAACTTTTCTGTTGTGGCGGGGCTGACTACTGTGGGCATGCTGGTAGGCAGAATTAGCTCCTGGCCTGTTGGCTGCCAGGTCCTGCCTCATACTGCACAGTCTGAAAGGTCCCAGGGCTGGTGCCAGCCAAGTGGTGGGTGGATAATGTCCTTGTGATAATAAGCTAAAGAGAAGACTCCAACATGGCACTTGCCGACACCAGCATCCCCATGATAGAACACATCCCCCCACATTGCTGCCACCAGCACCTATATCTCCAAGGGGACTTCTAGTTGCCTCCTGCCTCCTGCCACTCTGGGGAGTTCTCCAAGGTCAGCAAGTGTGTCTGATCCAGGCTTCCTTCAAATTACTGCCTCTGAGCTGAGACTTGGAGCATGTAGATTTTGTATGGGCCCTTTAAGCATGAAATGTCTGTTTTCTACAGCCCTCAGACTTTCCTATATGCAAGCCCTGCTGGCCTTCAAAGCCAACTGTTATGGGGTCTTGTCTTCCCAGTGTAGGAACCCCAGGCCCGAGAGCTCAGTTAGGGCTCAGAGCTCTCACTCTCAGGGGAGAACCTCCACAATTGTGATTATTCTTCTGTTTGTGGGTCACCTCCCTAGGGATATGGGTTTTGACTATGCTGCATTTATGCATTTCTTACCTGTCTCATTGTGGTTCCTTCTTTCTTTATTTGCAGAAATTTTTTTCTGCTAGTCTTCATGTTGTCCTTATAAATAGTTGTTCTGTAAATAGTTCTAATTTTGGTGTGCCCCTGGGAGGAGATAAGTTCAGGGTCTTCTTGGCAGTGTTGGCCACACCTGCTCAATTTTTTTTTTTTTTTTAATGCTTTGGGACATCCATTCTGGAGACCATCATCATTCGTTCATTTCAGAATTATTTACTGAGTGTTCTCACGTGACAAAACTGTTCTAGGTTCTGGGGTTACAGCATGGAACAGAATAGACAAGTAGGCTTTACTGAGCTTCCATTCAGGTGGAAAATAGGGAAGACAGGCAGCAAGCACGTAATGAATAATTATGTTGGGAGATGCAGTGCCATATGAAAGAGAGCAGAGTAAGGGAGATAGATGATGCTCGGAGAGGAGTCTTATATAGAATGATCAAGAAGGGCCTTTCTAAAGAGGAGACTTGAGGGACTTCTCTGGTGGTCTAGTAGTTGAGAATCCACCTTCCAATGCATAGGGCACAGATTCAACCGCTGATCAGGGAACTAAGATCTCATATGCCTCAGGGCAGCTAAGCCTGCGTGGCACAACTGATTAGCCCTAGTGCCACAACTAGAGAAAACCCATGTGTCATAATGAAGCCCCAACACAGTCAAAAGAAATTTTTTTGATTAGAAAAAAAGTGAGAGAGATGAGATTTGAGCAAGGCCTTAAACTAAATAGTGGAGTAAGCCATTCACTCTCTGGTGGAAGAGCATTCCTCATGGAAGGAATAGTCAGTAAGGATGTTGAGAAATGTGGTCACACATTAAAAGTGAGACTTTTCAGCATGATCATGAATTTTCAGCAGTCAGTTCATGTACAACTACAGAGATAGAAGAAAGTTGGAAACAACCTGGGTTGGAGTTTTGCCAGAGGAGTTGAGAGTTCAGGGAAGAGGTTAGTTAGCCTGATGTGATACCTGGAGGCTAAACTGTGTAATGAGGGTCGCTGGTGGAAGGGGGCTGGAGACCAGATGGCAGAGGCACATGGAGAAAGTGGTGTCAGTGCATCGCAGGTTCCTACAGGGATGAGATATTGATGAAGCAAGAAATATGGGAGGAAGTGGTCAGAGAGTACAGTGCTTAAGAACTGAAATTTTGGGGGTAAAAGACGATAAAGGTGGGACTTCCCTGGTGGTCCAGTGGCTAAGACCCTGAGCTCCCAATGCAGGGGGCCTGAATTCAATCCCTGGTCATGGAACTAGATCCTTCATGCCCCAATGGAAAGATCCCACGTGCCACAAAGAAGACCCAGTCCAGTGAAATAAATAAATATTAAAAAAAAAAAAAAAAAAGATGGCAAGGGCTACAGTAAGACCACACTTTGCCCAGGAATGTGCCTTGCATGACCGTGCCAGGCAAGAGGGCCACCAGGGAAAAATCCTATCCACACTCCCTTCACTACTCGGGTGCCTGGGCCTCTGTTACCCAGAGGTGATGCCTTTTTCTAATTTATTCCAGTGTGCTCTAGAGTCTAATCAGTAGCCTTGGGTTCAGCAGCATTCCTGGGGAGAGCTAGGATTCATTTAGAGCAAGAAGGCAAAGGCTAAGGGAACATTCATAGGAAAGGTTCGTGATGTCAGGGAGTTGGCTGATGAGATACTTTCAGTCCCAGAGGTCTGGTGGCAGGTTCAGGGGTAAAAACTATCAGAAGGGAAAAAAAGAAGAAAAGCTTTATAAGCTTGGGGAGGGCAGGAACTCTTAAACAAGATTTTTAAAATTATAAAGGAAAAAAAAAAAAATCAAGGGATTTGACCATTTAGAGATTTGTGTCCATACAGTGCCCCAGAAACAAAGTGAGCAGACTAATGATAGTCTGGGAAAAATCTGTGCAAAGCCAAGAGCAGAGTCATACCTAGAACATTCAAGAACTGTAGATCAGCAAGAAAAAGACAGGAAACTCGATTTTTAAAGTGGGCAAAGGGTTTGCTAGATAATGCACTGAAGGGGAAACACACCAGTCTAGTGAACACAGGAAGGGATATTCCATCTCACCAGTAACGAGAAAGATGCAAATCAAAACAACTGACACTGCTTTACAAAAGGAAGAAGTTAGATGTTATCAAGTTCTGGAGAATATGGGGGAATGAAGAGCCCTCGTGTCTTGCTGGTATGACATAAAGTGGTTCTACTGTCTGGAAAGTAGTCTGACAGCACTTAGTAAAATTAAGAATGCACACTCCCAATATTGCCCTAGGGGGCCAGTGGTTAAGATGGCTGTGCTCCCGCTGCAGGGGGAGTGGGTTCGATCCCTGGTCGGGGAACTAAGAGCCCGCATGTTGCATGGCATGGTCGGAAAAAAAAGGATGAAAGAAAAAAGGAATACACACTTCTGGGGGAAGGGATAGTTAAGGAGTTTGGGATTGACACGGTACCTTTCAATATGTATGCTGTTTTTAAAATGGATGACCAACAAGGACCTCTTGTATAGCACAGGGAACTCTGCTCAATATTATGTAACAACAACATTATGTAAATGGGAAAAGAATTTGAAAGAGAATAGACATATGTATATGTATAACTGAATCACTTTGCTGTTCACTAGAAATAATAATAGTGTTAATCAACTATACTCCAATATAAAATTAAAAGTTTTTGAAAATGTGTTTGAACCACTGGGTGAAAAAATACACACTCCCTATGCTGTGCTGTACTCAGATGAGTCCAGGTCTTTGCGACCCCATGGATATATACATACATGTATGCTCTTCTTCAGGCTCTTTTCCCTTATAGGTTATTATATTTATATACTTAAAAAATTTTTTTTCAGGGTATATAACTAAGTCTTTGACTGTATGGATCACAACAAATTGTGGAAAATTCTTAAAGAGATGGAAATACCAGACCACCTTATCTGCCTCCTGAGAAATCTGTATGCAGGTCAAGAAGCAACAGTTAGAACTGGACACGGAACAACAGACTGGTTCCAAATCTGGAAAGGAATATGTCGAGGTTGTATATTGTCACCCTGGTTATTTAACATATGCAGAGTGTATCATTTGAAATGCCAGGCTGGATGAAGCACAAGTTGGAATCAAGACTGCCGGGAGAAATATCGATAACCTCAGAAATGCAGATGATACCACTCTTATGGCAGAAAGCGAAGAAGAACTAAAGAGCTTCTTGTTGAAAGTGAAAGAAGAGAGTGAGAAAGTTGACTTAAAGCTCAACATTCAGAAAACTAAGATCATGGCATCCGGTCCCATCACTTCATGCAAATAGATGGGGAAACAGTGGAAACAGTGACAGACTTCATTTTCTTGGGCTCCAAAATAACTGTAGATGATGACTGCAGCCATGAACTTAAAAGACGCTTGCTCCTTGGAAGAAAGGCTATGACCAACCTAGACAGCACATTAAAAAACAGACACATTACTTTACCACCAAAGGTCCGTCTGGTCAAGGCTACGATTTTTCCAGTGGTCATGTATGGATGTGAGAGTTGGACTATAAAGAAAGCTGAACGCCGAAGAATTGATGCTTTTGAACTCTGGTGTTGGAGAAGACTCTTGAGAGTCCCTTGGACTGCAAGGAGATTCAACCAGTCCATCCTAAAGGAGATCAGTCCTGACTGTTCATTGGAAGGACTGATGCTGAAGCTGAAACTCCAATACCTTGGTCACCTGATGCAAAGAACTGAGTCATTTGAAAAGACCCTGATGCTGGGAAAGATTGAGAGCAAGAGGAGAAGGGGACAACAGAGGATGAGATGGTTGGATGGCATCACCGATTCGATGGACATGAGTTTGGGTGGACTTCGGGAGTTGGTGATGGACAGGGAAGCTTGACGTGCTGCAGTCCATGGGGTCGCAGAGAGTTGGACACGACTGAGCGACTGAACTGATAACTGATTTACAATGTAGCGTCAGTTTCAGGTGTACGTGTACATACTTTTAAAGTTACATAATTGATGTTTTATTTTAAGTGATGTCCTGTTTTTTACATTTTTACTCTCAACTTGTAAATTTCTGAGATCTTACCATGTTGCTTCATGGAATCTAGGTCTTTTTCCCTGACATCCTTCCATCTAAAACCTAGCCCCTGTTCTTCCTCCTTTCTGCTATTGTTGGATCTAGCTGGCTTCCAGGTCCTTTTTATGACACACGAGCTTGTTGTAATCCTTAGAAACCTTTGCAAGACAGTTTTGGGGGAGGTGAGGTGGGGAGAGGGTATACTCAAGAAAGAGATTGCTGTGTTGGGCATCCCAGGTGGTGCTAGTGGTGAAGAATCAGTATTCTTGCCTGGAAAATTCCATGGACAGAGGAGTCAGGTGAGCTACAGTCCATGGGGTCGTAAAGAGTCAGACACGACTGAGCTACTGAACATGCACTATTTTATATATATATATATATATGTATACACACACACACACACATATATATACACACACATATATATGGGCTTCCCTGGTAGCTCAGCTGGTAAAGAATCTACCTACCAGGAGACCTTAGCTCGGTTCCTGGGTCGGGAAGACCCCCTGGAGAAGGGATAGGTACCCACTCCGGTATTCTTGGGTTCCATGGTGGCTCAGACAGTAAAGAATCTGTCTGCAATGTGGGAGACCTGGGTTCGATCCTGGGTTGGGAAGATCCCCTGGAGAAGGGCAGGCAACCCACTCCAGTATTCTTGACTGGAGAATCCCCACGGACAGGTAGCCTGCCGAGCAAAGAGGTGGACATGACTGAGCAACTGCAGCACAGCACATATATTTATAAAACTGAATCACTGTGCTATGCACCTGAAACTAACACAGTATTGTAAATCAACTATACTTCAATAAAAATAAATAAAAGTATGTACAAAAAATAAAATATCATATATTTTCAAGACCAGACATGTATCTTTTTTTTTTTTCCAGACAAGTATCTTAATAAATGTAGTTGGTAGATTTGGAAGGTTATAGCATAGGTGCCTATAAGAACAGCAAAATAAGAGGAAAAATAATAAAATAAGAGACTTTGTACAAATCAACTGAGGAAGAAAATCTAAATGTTATGTATCTGAAATAAACTAAAAAATGGAATGAAGGTATTTGACATTAATATTATTTTAACTAGCTATTGTTGCAAAACAAACTGCCGTGAAACTTAATGACTTAAAGAATAAAAGCCTTGAAATAGATCTTACAATATTTGGGTCAAGAATGTGACCACGGCCCAGGTTCAATCCTTGGTCAGGAAACTAAAGTCTTTCAAGCCTCATAGTGCAGCCAAAAGAAAAAAGAATTTGGGCAAGGCTGATTCTTCAGCTTCCACATGGCATTGACAAGGGTCACTAGGGGATATTCAGGTGGCAGCTGGGCTAGGCTGGAAGGTCCAAGAAGTTTTCGTTCTCATGCCTCGTGCCTTCGGAGGAATAGCTGAAAACCGAATTGGGCTCAGTTGGGTTTTTCTATTTCTCTAGGTAGTCCCCAGGTTCCCTCACATTGTCTTCCCAGGTGGGCAGTCAGATTTTATACAGTCAGATTTAATGGTGTCTAAGGGCTTCAGTAGAGAGTGTTTTAGAGAACAAGGCAGAAACTGCAGAGCTTCTTCTGACTCATCCTGGGAAACCCCACAGCTTCCCGGTTGCCTCAGTATATTGGTTACAAGGCTCAGTAAGAATTTCTGCACCCTGGCGGGATCAGGTAGTGTCTTAGTCTGCGCAGACTATTGTAACAGAGTACCCTGGACTGATGGTTCAGTCACCAAGTCGTGTCCGACTCTGTGCCCCCATGGATTGCAGCCTGCCCGGCTCCTCTGTCCATGGGATTTTCCAGGCAAGGTGGGTTGCCATTTCCTTCTCCAACTCTGGACTGGGTGGCTTACAAACAACAGAAATGTATTTCTCACCTTCCTGGAGGCTGGGGAGTCCAAGATCCAGTTGCCAGGAGGTTTAGTGTCTGCTGAGAACCCACTTCCTGGTTCACAGACAGCTGTCTTCTCAGCGTGTCCTCATGGTAGAAAGAGTAGGGGAGCTCTCTGGAGTCTCTTTTTATAAGGACACTAGTCCCATTCCTGAGGGTTCCACCCACATGATCCAATCACGTCCAAATACCATCACTCGGGGAGTTAGATTCCAACATACGCTGGGACACAGACATTCCCCAGTGGCTCAGACTGTAAAGAATCTGCCCACAATGTCAGAGACCAGGGTTTGATCCATGGGTAGGGAAGCTCCTCTGGAGAACAGAAAGGCTACCCACTCCAGTATTCTTGCTTGGAGAATTTCATGGACATAGGAGCCTAGCAGGCCACAGTCCATGCGGGGGTGGGGGTGGGGGTCACAAAGAGTCAGACACAACTTTGCAATTTTCTCTCACTAAACAGTTAGTCTGTAGGTAGCACTGAAGATCTGATTAAAGTTCATTATAATGCAATTGATAAGGAGATTTTATTTGTTTCCAATGGTATAATTTATTAATTGCTGTAAGTTATAAGTAACTTGTGAAAAAAGAAAAAAATCCCTTATATCAAGAAAATAAAACATTAAAGAACTGTTGTTGTTTTTGTTTTAGTCACTCAGTAGTGCCTGATTCTTTGTGACCCCACAGACTGTAGCCCACCAGGCCACTCTGTCCATGGAATTTCCCAGGCAAGAATAGTGAAGTGGGTTGCCATTTCCTTCTCCCAAAGATCTTCCTGACCCAGGGATCAAAGCTGCATCTCCTGCATTGACGGTGGATTCTTTACCACTGAACCACCTGGGAAAAACTAACAAAGTTTTAGACAAAAAGCCCATAACAATTTTATAGTCATCCTCATCAGTTTTTTCAGTCCTATATAGTTAATTTGTGTTCTGCTTTATCTTGAGTTAACCAGCTTTATGAATCTGTTTCTTTACTAGAGTTCTGGAAATTCTTACCCAATCCAGTGACAAGATCTCAGAGTTATCAGAAACTTGTACTCCAGAGTATTTGTCAGAGTCTTTTCCATGAATCTCTTTGAGGATTAAGTACTTTTGGATTGCTCAGTTCAGTTCAGTCGCTCAGTAGTGTCCGACTCTGCGACCCCATGGACTGCAGCACACCAGGCCTCCCTGTCCATCACCAACTCCCGGAACCTACCCAAACTCATGCCCATTGAGTCGGTGATACCATCCAACCATCTCATCTTCTGTCATCCCCTTTCCCTCCCACCTTCAATCTTTCACAGCTTCAGGGTCTTTTCAAATGACTCAGTTCTTTGCATCATGTGGCCAAAGTATTGGAGTTTCAGCTTCAACATCAGTCCTTCCAATGAACACTAAGGATTGATCTCCTTTAGGACGGACTGGTTGGATCTTCTTGCAATCCAAGGGACTCTCAAAAGTCTTCTCCAATACCACAGTTCAAAAGCATCAATTCTTTGGTGCCCAGCTTTCTTTATAGTCCAACTCTCACATCCATACATGACTACTGGAAAAACCATAGCCTTGACTAGGTGGACCTTTGGTAGCAAAGTGATGTCTCTGCTTTTAATATGCTGTCTAGGTTGGTCATAACTTGCCTTCCAAGAAGTCAACATCTTTTAATTTCAAGCCTTCAGTCATCATCTGCAGTGATTTTGGAACCCAAAAAAATAAAGTCTGACACTGTTTCCACTGTCTCCCCATCTATTTCCCATGAGGTGATGGGACCAGATGCCATGATCTTAGTTTTCTGAATGTTGAGCTTTAAGCCAACTTTTTCATTCTCCTCTTTCATGTTCATCAAGAGGCTCTTTAGTTCTTCTTCACTTTCTGCTATGAGTGGTGTCATCTGCATATCTGAGGTTATTGATATTTCTCCTGGCAATTTTGATTCCAGCTTGTGCTTCATCCAGCCCAGCATTTCTCATGAGGTACTCTGCATATGTTAAACAAGCAGGGTGACAATATACAGCCTTGATGTACTCCTTTTCCTATTTGGAACCAGTCTGTTGTTCCATGTTCAGTTCTAACTGTTGCTTCCTGACCTGCATATAGGTTTCTGAAGAGGCAGGTCAGGTGGTCTGGTATTCCCATCTCTTTCAGAATTTTCCATAGATAGTAAGGACATTAATAAATTTCTAGGAGTTTTACACAACTGCTGAAACACTTAAATATAGTTGAGAATATTTATTCATTTATTTATTTGGCTGTGTTGGGTCTTAGTTGCAGCAGGCAGGATCTCCAATGCATCATGCAGGATCTTTCATTGAGGTGCACCGACTCTCTAGCACACTCTACTGAGCACACAGACTCAGTAGTTGCAGCTCGGGGGCTTAGCTGCTCCAAGGTATGTGGGATCTTAATTCCCCGACCAGGGATAGAACCCGAGGCCCCTGAATTTCAAGGTGGTTTCTTAACCATTGGACAACCAGAGGAGTCCCCAAAACATTTGTATTAATAACATAAATGCATACAAATATAATCTAAAGAAGGTTAAACATCTTTTTTTTTTAAACAATGCTGCCCATGCAATTTGACATAAAAAATAAATCTAATCAATTTAACATCTCTCTTTCTACCAGGTGAGAAAACAAATCCTTTGAGATTTTCCAGGAGCCTTCCGGGAAATCTCAAAGTTACTCTAAAGTCAAAAAGAGTTTATTTAGAATTTTATTTTATAAAGTTTGTCAAAATGCCAAAAGGTTTGAACACTTGATTAAATAGGATCATAGATATCTAAGAAGCAATAGTTACATATTCATTTACCAAAGTGACAATAAAAGATATCAAAGGCAAATATAGGAAGTAAAATACTTGAGACAAAAAAAAAAGACACCTTAGCTTTTTTAACATTGAGAAGATTTGGTTTTATAACTAATCAAAGACCTAATGAAGTCAACAAGAAGCACAGGAAATTATATTTTGATAAGCCATCAAATCTGTATTTCCTAGGAAAATTATTCATCATACTTAAAAATACAAAAACAACACCCTTTTTACAATCTCTCATTAAGAGAAGACCAATAATCCAAGAAAATTGTATCCTTGTAACAGAAAGAAAACAAAAATCTACTTTTGCATTTGAATACTATTGATATTAAAGTTCATTTAATCCTTACAATAAAACTATTCAGTTTAGCTGGCTTGACCACCATGAGATTTCTTCATCTCCCTCTCCTTCCCTCCTTCCCTCCCTCCCTCTCTCTTTTGGCCACCAGTTAGGTATAAACATAGAAAACATATGTTTCACTAATTTTTATTAGTTGATTCTCATCCTTGCCTTATTTTTTTCCCCTTAATCTGAATTATGTTTCCAGCAAGTGGAACAGTTCAAATTACCTGCTCATGAGGGCTAAAGCTTTTACCAATATTCCTGGAGAATTCTAAGAATTTTTATTTGCCCTGATATATACTATTACGGAGAATGTGAACTAAATTTAGGGCCAGCAACTCTATAGAAAAAGCAAGTATCAGTTTGTTTCCAAAGAGCCTCTTTTCCCCTTTTATTCCTTTTAGTCTCAGAAGACTCTGTTAGCTGAGAGTTATCTCCTTGGCTGTTTCTATTTCAAAGATTCAGTAAGATGTATATCTCAAGGAGACAGAGAGAAGATGTAGATTTCCTCTAAAGAGGAATTCAAGGGGCCTATTTGCCTATTATCAGAAATCTAGGGCAATCACTATTAAATTCCCCCTCCTTTTCTTCTTAATTATTGGACAATCATTTTCCCAATGTCCTGGCTTTTTACAGAATCTGAAAGTATCCTGAGGTAAATAAAAATGATTCTGTGGTTGGCGAAGACACTGAGTCATTAAAACAAAAATTTATGGACTTTATTCTTGGGGCAGTTTTAGATTCACAGCAAAATGCAGTGGAAAGTACAGAGGTTTCCAGCATACGCCCTGTACACACACAGGCATAGCTTCCTCCACTATCAACGCCCCCACGTGAGTGATGCATCTGTTATAATTAATGAACCTACACATCATTGTCATCCAGCGTCCATGGTTTGCATTCAAATTCACTTTGGTGTTGTACATTCTGTGCGTGGGGACACATGTATAATGACATGTATCCACCACTACATCAGAATAGATTCTCTGCCCCCCAAAATCCTTTGTGTTCTACCCATTCATCCCTCCTTCCAAATCCCTGGCAACCACTGATCTTTTTTCTGTCTCCATAGTTTTGCCTTTTCCAGAATGGTATATAGTTGGAATCATTCAGTCTATAGCTTTTTCAGATTGGCTTCTTTCATTTAGAAGTACATATTTGTTGGGGAATAAAAGGTACTCCTCAACCCTCTTAGGGTCCCTGGCTGGATTTGAAAATTAAACTGACAAAGACAGATTAACAAGGGGACTTCCCTCATGGTCCAGTGATTAAGACTCCAAGCTGCCAATGCAGGGGGCCCAGGTTTGATCCCTGGTAGGGCTTCCCTGATGGCTCAGATGGTAAAGAATCTACCTGTAATGCAGGAGACCTGGATTTAATCCCTGGGTCAGGAAGAGCCCCTGGAGAAGGGAATGACTGCCCACTTCAGTATTCTTGCCTGGAGAATCCCATGGACAGAGGAGCCTACAGTCCATGGACTTGAAAAGAGTTGGACGCAAATGAGTGACTAACCCTTCCACTTTGCTTTTTCAGCCGTTATTTCTTTAAATAAGCTTTCTGCTCTTTTCTCTCTTTCTTCTCCCCTGGAGCTTCCACAGTGTGTATGTTATCTCATTTGATGGTATCCTGGTAAGTCCCGAATGTATTCTTCACTTTTTGCATTCTTTAGTTTCCTTTTGTTTTGTCATGATTAACTGATTTTTTTGTGAATCTTGTAGACTTACACTGGTGTCTGTGCATTTGAAGGAACAGATACCTCTCCTAGTCTCTGCAGACTGGTTCTGGCAGGGCTTTCTCCTGGTTTTCTCCTGCTGGGTCCATGGACAATGAGACTGCCACCAGGGTGGTGGTAAAGCCAGGCTGGAGCTGGGTCATGGACTTGTTACTGGATCTGCAATTGGGTCTGGTTAGGGGGCTTACTGGTCTTCCCCCAGTGGTTCAGAGGTAAAGGAGCCCGCCTGCAATGCAGGAGACACAGGAGGCTCATGTTCCATCCCTAGGTCAGGAAGATTCCCTGGAGGAGGGCGTGTCAACCCACCCCAGTATTCTTGCCTGGATAATCCCATGGACAGAGGAGCCTGGTGGGCTATAGTCCATGAGGTCACAAAGAGTTGCAACCTCTGGACTGTGGTAGAATGGGGCCAGAGCTGGGTCATGGGGCTGCCCACAGTCAAGTCTGCAGTCGACATACCTGTTACTAGAGGTGCCAATTGGCATGGCTCACCCAGGGCCCCTGGGTGATCAGGACTGCCTCTGATCAGGACTATGGGTTAGCAAAGTGGAAGGGCCTGCTTCCAGGTATTCAGTTAGCTCTCCAGTCTGTGGGTCATTCCAGCGGCACGACAAGTGTGACACTCTCTAGTTTCCCTGCGGAGGCCATGATCATAGATAAGCAGGCCTGGAGCCGAGTCCACAGGGGTAGAGGGCTCTCCCAGGCCCGCCGCTGCGGCCATGGTCCATGGCCCAGCCACCATGCAGGGTCTGCCTTTCCTAAGAGGCGCTCCTCAGTCCTGGGCTCAACGAGGGGTTCACAAACTCCTACCTGGATCCCAAAGCTCCCACAAAGGCACTGTTATCTGTGATGGCCACAAAATCATTGGTTTGGGGCTTTTTTTGTTTTTTAGCTTTTTATTTATTCGGCTGTACTGGGTCTTTGTGGCTGCTCAGGCTTTCCTCTAGTTGCAGTGAGGGGGGGCTCCTCTCCAGTTGCGGTGCCTGGACTTATTGCAGCGGCTTCTCTTGTTGCGGAGCACAGGCTCTTGAGTGTTTGGGCTTCAGCAGCTGTAGCTCCCTGGTTGCAGAGTGCAGGTTCAGTAGTTGTGGCACACGGGCTTAGTTGTCTGGTCAGAATCTTCCCAGACCAGGGATGGAAAGGGGTCTCCTGCATTGGTAGGTGGCTTCTTTACCACTGAGCCACCAGGTAAACCCCAAATCACTGTTTTTGTGGGAGGACGAGGGCTGGTAACTTCCTATTCTGCCGGCTTGCTGACATTATCTTCTAGAGGATTCTACTGAGAGATCCTCAAGCTTACAGATTGCTTCATCAGCTGTATCTAGTCTACTAAGTCCATCAAGAGCATTCTTCATTTCTATCGCAGTGTTTCGAATCTCTAGCATTTCTTCTGATTCTTCCTTAGAATTTCCATCTCTCTACTCATATTATTCATCTGTTCTTGCATGCTGTCTACTCTATCCATTAGAGCCCTTAGCCTGTTAATCATAGTGGTCTTAAATTCCCAGTCTGATCACTTCAACATCCCTGTCATATCTGAGCCTGGGTCTGAAGTTTGCCCTCTCTCTTTTCCAACTGTGTTTTTTGCTTTTTTTCTTGTGATATTTTTCTTGGTAGCTGGGCAAGATGTGTTAGTTAAAAATAACTGCTGTAAATAGGCCTTAAGTAATGTGGTTTAAATCCTGGGGGGAGGAGAAGCATTCTATAGTCTCATGATTAAGTCTGAGTGTTTTAGTGAGCCAGCGCGTCTGAACTATAAACTTCATCCCTAAGTGCTTCTTCATCTCCACACCAGCCTTACCTGGGACAGGATGGCTAGAGTGCGCAGGAGTTAGGGATTTCACTTCTCCCAGGTGGAAGGCTAGAGCCTGCTAGATTTGGGTATTTCCCTTCTCCTAGGTTAATTAGGCATGATAAAGGACTTTCCTGGTGGTCTAGTGGCTAAGATTCTGTATTCCCAATGCAGGAAGCCCGGGTTCATTCCCTGGTCAGGGAACTAGATATCTCATATTCCACAACTTAGAGTTCACAGCCGCTGAAAGATTCCACATGCCACAACTAAGACCCAGTTTAGCCAAATAAATATTTTTAAAAGTTGATGACTCAGCGCATAGTTCATCCAAACAGAGGACAGTCCAGTGAAAATTAAATTCACCTGTTTTTGAGGCCAGCTCAGGTGGTAGGCTTAAAGGACCTATGTTTATGTTTTATCTTATGATTCTTTTCATTATGACAAATAACACCAAAAATAAAGACAGAAACAAATTATATCCTCCCCTGGGAGAGAATTGGATTGATAATAAATAATCAAAGCTGCCCAAACCCAAAAAAGTGGTCTACACAAGTGTTTTCTCCTATTAATCTACATTTGGAGAAAAAGCGGACAAAGAAAAATTCTTGCCTTCCTTTCCCTCTCTCTCTTTTTTTTTTTTTTTTTTTAGTCCTGTCTTCCTTTCTTAACCAGACACTACAGATAGAACTGCAGAAGGCTGGAATGAAAAGAATTCTTACCTTTTTGCCAGCTTTTACCTGTTGTCCCAGGATCTCATTAGTAGTTTCCAGAATGAGTAGGGTATCCCAAATTTTTCTGTTCTTTCATGGTCATCAAAACATTAGGGGATGAAAAAAATATTTTTCCTCTTCCCACATTATAGAATGTGAGGTGATGGATAGGTTAATTAGCTTGACTGTGATGATCATTTCATGATGTAAACATATTAAAACATCAAATTGTATACCTTAAATATATATACTTTGGGTTAATTATACCTTAATAAAGCTGAAAATTTTTTAATTAAAAAACCTTAAAGTCATAAAACCACTAAAATTCTCAGCTGATGGGAAGTACAATCATTTGAAAAACTGTTTCAGAATGTATGAAAGCTGAACATAAGTAACCCTGATGACTAGTTGTCCCACTCCCAGGTGTACAACCAACAGAAAAATGTACACATATACACCAAAAGATATATAACACAAAAAATGATTGTAGCTCTGTTTGTAGTAGTTCAAAACTTGGAATGGTCCAAATTTGCATAGAAAGTAGAATTTATAAATAAATTGTCTTATGGTTGTATAGTGGAATATTATACATCTGTAAAGATGAATGAACTACTGCTACAACATGGAGGGCTGCTACAAAAATAACACTGAGGGAAAGAAGCCAGTCACAAATGAGCTCATAGATTGCATAATTCCATTTCTATAGAGTTCAGAAATGAACTAAGACTAAACTATATATTGGAGAATTCTCCAGCAGTCCAGGGGTTAGGGCTTTGAGTTTCCACTGCAGGCAGCACAGGTTCAATCCCTGGTCAGGGAACTAAGAGCCCACAAACCATGCAGCTAAAAACAAACAAAAACAAAACAAAACTATATTGTTTGGTAATTAAAGTTCACATGGTGAAGTTCTGGGGTGGGGGGGGGGGGAGGCAATGAGGTTAGAAGTTATCTTTGTGAGGAAGGAAGCAGTGATCAAAAGCAAACAAGATGGGCTTCCAGGGTGCTGACATGTGTTTTTTAACTTGAGTAGCAGTTATGTGAGTGTTTATTTCATGATAAATCATTGAGCTAAAAATATTCACTTTGTGTACTCTTTGTACAAATGTTATATTTTACAGAAAAAAAAGTTTTAAAAAGGGACTTCCCTGATGGTCCAGTGGCTAAGACTCCAGGCTCCTGGGGTGAGAGGGAGGCTCAAGAGAAGGAGGTATACACACACACACACATATACACACAAACACACACACACATATACACACACACACATACACACACACACACATATATATATACACACAACACACACACATATATACACACACACATACACACACACACATATATATACACACAACACACACGCATATATACACACACACAAACACACACATATACACACACACATATATATACACACACATATATACACACACACACATACACACACACACACATATATACACACAAACACACACACATATACACACACATACACACACACACATATATACACACATACACACACACATATATATATACTTACAGCTAATTCACATTGTATACACACACACATATATATATACTTACAGCTAATTCACATTGTATACACACACACACACATATATGTATACTTACAGCTAATTCACATTGTATACACACACACACACACATATATACTTACAGCTAATTCACACTGTATACACACACACACACACACATATATACTTACAGCTAATTCACATTGTATATACACACACATATATACACACATACACACACACATATATACACACACATACACACACATATTTATACACACACACACACACACACACACACACACATATACTTACAGCTAATTCACATTGTTGTACAGCAGAAACCAACACAATGTTGTAAAACAATTATCCACTAGGTAAAAAAAACACAAACTCCATACTCCCAATACAGGGGCCTGGGTTCAACTCCTGGTCACAGAACTAGATACCTTATGCCACAGCTAAATATCCTGCATGCTGTAATTAAGAGCTGGAGTAGACAAATAAATAAATGAATATATATATTTTTAAGTTTAAAAAAGAAGAGTACTTGCTGGCAAAGGAACATTCCTGGAGCATCATAAAGTGAAAAAGTTTACAAAACTATGTATATGACATGGTCTTAATTTTACTTTATGAATATATATTTATATATGTTTATATAAATTAAATGCTTTTGAATGATAAACACCAAATAAAATGGTAGTTCCCTGGATACTGTCACAGATGTTTTTTTGTTTCTTTGTGTCTGTGTATTTTCTGATCTTTCTGTAATAAGCCTTTATTGCTTTTCTAATAAGAAATAAAGTCATTTTGTAGTATTGGTTGGGGAATAGCAGATCAATAGAACAGAAGAGAAAACTGAAAAAGAGATTCAATAGATATAAGAACTGCACGTGTGATAAATGTGGAATTTCAAATCAATGGGGGAAAGATGGGTAATTCAATACAGTACATTGGTTCAACCGGCTAACCGTTTGGAATCTAAAGTTGAGCTCTACCTCACACCAGATGCTAAATAAACCCTTACATGATTTAAATGTGAACAAAAAACTTTTGATCATACTAAGTAAAAGCATAATGGTTTGAAAGAAAATATAAGCAAACAGTTCCATAATCTTGGAGTGGAGAAGGTTTTTCTAAGACTAGTATCAAAGTAGGTAAGCACAAAGGAACAGGTTGACAGATTTGACAAGATAAAAACATAAAACTGTAAGAACTATATTTTTAAACACCATGGGCTCACAATGATAACAGCTGTAAAATACCCAGGAATAAATTTAACAGGAAATGTGGAGTGCCTAATAATTTTATTGGAAGACACGAAAGACAGCCTGGGAAATGGAGAGGTTGGTGAGGGAGAGGAATTTAGGCATTGCATCTTTATCTTTGGAAGAACACAGAAAGAGAGAGAGAACCTAGATGTTCATAAATTACTCCTTCTGTTTACATGATGTGCCATGGTTTAAAAGAATGTGCTTTCAGAAATTATCAAAAATGACATGTAATTTCTAAAAACAATAATAAAATGAGAATTCATTAGTTTACCACACAAATCAAGAAAGTATATTACTGATATTCACTGGAAGTTCCTTCTAATTCTCTCACTCACCACAATTATTTTCATTTCATGCTTTCCTAATGATTTTACAACAAATCTTTTATCAAGATAAATATGCTTTTTATCATAACTTATATTGAATTTTGGATATAGTATCATATTGCATCATGTTTTTTCAGCTTAATATTAATTATCTGAGATTCAGCAACATTAATATGTTGAAAGGTATTAATATGTAAAAGGTAGCTTTTGTTCCTTGCTATAAAATATTCCATTGTTTCTCTCCTCACTTCTTACTCATCATCTCTTTTCCATTTTTCATTGCTTTTATAACTAACATGTCACATTAAGAATATATTAATTAACGTTTAGCTTTTAAATTTTGTGTCTTCTACCAGAATGTGTTCCAGTAAATCTAGCACTTTTGTTTTGTTGAATGATGTATTTGAGACATCTAGAATTTTGCTTGATATAGAGTTTGAGCTAAATGAGTGTATTTTGAATGAATTAAAAAATAGATTAATTAGATAGATAAAAGAATAGTTGATCTTCTTCAGATCCCCTTACACTTCAGATTCCCTTACTTTCCCTTTCAGATATCTGCTGCCGAGTCCTGAGAGACACAGTGACAAGCATGGCCAGACCTGCTAGTTCCAACTGTGCTCGGTCTCCTGCCCAGAAGGCAAATGAGAGGCATGCTCACATGGTTCCAGTGTGGCTGCGACAGACAACATCCACACTCAGCTGCTGCTGCTCAGTCATGTCCGACTCTCTGTGACCCCATGGACTGTAGTCTGCCAGGCTCCTATGTCCTTGGGATTCTCCAGGCAAGAGTACTGGAGTGGGTTGCCATTTCCTCCTCCAGGGCATCTTCCCGACCTTGGGATGAAACCCAAGTCTCCTGCCTTGGCAGGCGGATTCTTTACCACTAGTGCCGCCTGGGATGCCCAAGCCATGTTTAGTCATCACTTTATAATCAGAGGACACTAGCAATATGGTGTCCTGCTGAAAGAAGTGATCCCGTGAACCCAGATGCTAGATCTGGATGACGTAAACAACTAGAAAGTGAAGTGAAAGTGTTAGCCCCTCAGTCGTGTCCGAATCTTTGTGACCCCATGGACTGTAGCCTGCCAGGCTCCTCTGTCCATGGGGTTTTCCAGACAAGAATACTAGAAAGTGAAAGGGAAAGTCGCTCAGTCATGTCCGAGACTCTTTTTGACCCCACAGACTATACAATCCATGGAATTCTCCAGGCCAGAATACTGGAGTGATTAGCCATCCCCTTCTACAGGGGATCTTCCCAACCCAGGGATCAAACCCAGGTCTCCTGCGTTGCAGGCAGACTCCTTTCCCGTCTGAGCCACCAGGGAAGTCTCAAACAACCAGAAGCCACAAGGAACTAGTAGGTGAGGTAGAGTAGCATATTAGTTAAGAACACAGGTTTTAGACTGCCTGCCTTCAAATCCAGGTTCGACATCTAGCTATCCCTGTGACCTTCGACAAAGTTAGTTAACCACTCTGTGACTCTGTTTTCTCCTCTGTAAAATATTATTATCCAAAAATAGTTCCTTGGACAGCAAGGAGATCAAAGCAGTCAATCCAAAAGGAAATTAACCCTGAATACTCGTTGGAAGGACTGATGCTGAAGCCAGAGCTCCAATAGTTTGGCCACCTGATGTGAAGAGCCGATTCATTGGAAAAGACCCTGATGCTGGGAAACATTGAGGGCAGGAGAAGAGGGCGACAGAGGATGAATGATTGGATGGCATCGCCGAGTCAATGGATATCAGTCTGAGCAAACTCAGGGGAGATAGTGAAGGAAGCCTGGTGTGCTGCAGTACATGGGGTCACTAACAGTTGGACATGACTTAGAATGCATGAAGAATAACCAAGTTTAGTATATGTAAAGCATACTTAGAACTCTGTTGGATGTTATTATCATTACAGTGGAATCCAAGAGATACAGAAAACTTCTGCTCAGGCAGGCAGAGCCCCACCCTCAACAGCTGCCTGCACAAGTACCTCTCCTGAAGAGGAACCAGGAGACAGGGGAAGCCACCTTCTCACACCCCCAGCCCATTGAAACCTAGTCATGCTGGCTGAAAGTCACCTGCCATGTGCTAACTGCAGTACAAAAAAATTGCTACACAAGACAGAAGCATCAGGCCACACATTTTGTGCAGGTTCTCAGACCCAGCCCTCTCTGGTGTCAGGCATTTGCTCAGCTAACAATGAAATGAATGGTACTTTGATCCTCATTTGGCTGCTGGTTCTTGTATGCAAACTACTTTGGAACCTTTCAAGTGATTGGCAAGTACAGCCTTCCAGGGTCTCCAGGCTGTGGTCCCTTCAAAACTCCACCTCCACACTGCTCAGAGCTGATGTTGAAAGATGCCCTTCAAGTGCGGTTGAGTGGAAAAGCAAAAGGTGGAACAGTATCTCTAGTACAAATATTGCACACAAGGGGCTTACCTGATGGTCGAGGGGTTAGGCCTCCGTGCTTTCACTGCAGTGGGCACAGGTTCAATCCTTGGTAAGAGAACTAAGCTCCCATATGCCATAGTTGTTGGTTAGTCACTCAGTTGTGTCCAGCTCTTTGCCATCACATGGTGGCAGGTGGGGGTGGCAGGTGCCACCCCAGCCTGCTAGGCTCCTCTGTCCATGGGATTTCCCAGGCGAGAATACTGGAGTGAGTTAACATTTCCTCCTCCAGGGGGTCTTCCTGACCCAGAGATGGAAGCCTCAGTCTCCTGTTCGGTGTGCAGATTCTTTACCACTGAGCCACCAGGGAAGCCCGCATATGCTGTACAGCTTAGCAAAAAAAGAAAGAAAGAAAGAAAGAAAAATACCTGAACGTAAAAATGCATTTCCACAGTCTAGAAGGATGACTGCCTAACAGTTTCTTGGTGGTTGTCTCAGGCTGGTTTCCCAGAGATGGGGGGAGGAGGGTACTGCATTTTTGCTGTAGACCTATAAGTATTGTCTGATATTTTCACATCAAACATATGCCACTTTTACTGTTTAAAAAAATGAAGACTTTTTTTCAACAAACATCATATAATGAAAAATATTTACAACACATATTGGAGACAAAGGGTTAAAGCAATATCTATGTGTTTATGAACAGAAAAAGTAGTTGAAGAGAATAAAATAAAACAACAACAGTGGTTATCCCTAGAGAAGAGCTTAATGGGATATTTTAATTTTCTTCTTTATACCCTGTCCTATATTTCCCCAACATTTAGCAATAAAAATGCATGATGCTTTTTGAGTCAGAAAAATATGATTTTTTAAATTGAAGGGAAATATAACAATAAACACAGATAATTAAAGAGATCTGAAAAGAAACCAGAAAGCATAAAAGGTTTGAAAGGATGGAAGTTACAAGGAGATAATTTAGAAAGGAAAAATAATGGGGAATAATACCAACCAAACAATAAATTATATACACTAAAGAATAAAAGAATTAAAATATATTACACTAAAATAAGACAAAAGAACAAGCTAATATACTAAAAATCAATATTGGAGAACTCTACTGGTGGTGCAGTGACTAAGACTCCGAGTTCCCAACGCAGGGGACCTAGGTTTGATCCCTGGTCAGGTGGCACAGTGATAAAGAATCCTCCTGCCAATGTAGACCTGGGTTAGATCCCTGGGTCAGGAAGATCTCCTGGAGAAGGAAATGGCAACCCACTCCAGTATTCTTGCCTGGAGAATTCCATGGACAGAGGAGCCTGGTGGGCTACAGTCCATGGAGCCACAGAGTTGGACATGATTAAGCATGCACACAGGGAACTAGATCCCACATGCCACAACTGAGATTTCACATGCCACAACTAAAGATCCTTCATGCTGCCACTAAGACCTGATGCAGCCAAATAAATAAATAAAAGATTAAAAGTGTGTAAAAATCAATAGCCAGAAACGTTGAAAAGAAGCCACTATAACACAGATCAGGGGTAAGTCCTTACAGAGGTCTTGCAGGCCAGAGACTCTGGCTGAAGCTGAGGAGCATCCTTCCAAGGGAAAAGCTTCCCTACTGGGAGATGACACAACCTTTGCCAACTTCGTGGTCACCCAGCAGCCAGGTGAGCTTTCCAGATCTTCCACCTTATCTCAGAGTCACGTGGGCATTTGTCTAACACTCCCAGGACTGCCAACTCCACGAGGGCAAGTGTTGAACGCCCACTGGCTTCAGTCCCTGCTAGATTCATCACAACCCTGTCCCTTGCTCCACATCACCCTGAGGGCTTCCAGGCCCTGGACCTTGGCATTCTCAGGTCAGGAGTGCAGGGCAGCCCTCTGTGAAGCATAGGGAAGTCATCTCACCCATCTGAGCCTCAGCTCCCAGCCCACGTAATAAAACATTGTGACACAGGTTAATCACACTTTAAAAAAAGACTATGACCACGCTTCCCGCCGCTAGAGAGGTTTCGCGCCGGAGCCGAGTTCCTGGACTGCGGCTCGGCGCTCGGAGCCGGCCTGGCCTGTACCCGGCCTGGACGCGGCTGCGTCCTGTCCCCAGCCGGGCCCCAGGCGCCATGGCGTCCCGAGGGAGGAAGCGGAAGGCCGAGGCGGCGCTGGCCGCAGCGGCCGAGAAGCGGGAGAAGCCGGTCGGCGGCCAGGATGGGGGAGTGGAGGGGCCGAGCGTCGTCATCGAGCACTGCACGAGCTGACGCGTCTATGGGCGCAACGCCGCGGCTCTGAGCCAGGCGCTGCGCCTGCAGGCCCCGGAGCTGGCGGTGAAGGTGAACCCCGCCAGGCCGCGAAGGGGCAGCTTTGAGGTGACGCTGCTGCGCGCCGACGGCAGCAGCGCGGAGCTCTGGACGGGTCTTAAGAAGGGGCCCCCACGCAAACTCAAGTTTCCGGAGCCTCACGTGGTGCTGGAGGAGCTGAAGAAGTACCTTTCGTAGGGAGGTGGGGCAGAAGGTGTCTCGCTGAGCCTCTGTCCCTGGTGATGCTGGAGCATTTATGACGGGACATGGTCAAACTTCAGTCATGTCCCCGAAGCTGTGGTTTCCTTCCCTCCAGAAACAATGGTTCAGTTGTGAGGCAATCCTCTAGTAAGACACTGAAAAGTTCTTGGATTTGGTTTAATAAAAATTAAAAGGATTTGAGTTGAAAAAAAATAAATAAATAAATAAATAAAAATAAAAAAAGACTATGTATAAGGGAATCACCTGGGATTTTGTGAAAATGCAAATTCTGAATTGGTAGCCCTGGAGTGGGGCCTGAGATTCACATTTCTAACAAGTTCCGGGCTGATGCTGCCAGTCCAGGAATCTCAGGATGAGTGGCAGCTGCTAGCCAGGCCCTCATGCCCATGAAATCATTAAACTTGGAAGAGACTCCAGAGACCATGATTTCCTGCTTCCTATTAAAGCTAGAAATCCTCCCTGCAGCATTTCTGATAGCAGGACAGTGTCTGGCATGTACTAGATGCTAAATAGACCTTAGTTGTCCTAAAAGAAAATTATTTCCAGGAACAGGAAACTCTTCTGGTGGAGGCAGCTCTCTCATGGGTAGAGAGCTCCTTCTGTTGAGCCCATCCCGGGTCCTGAAACTATCAGTCACCGGCCTTGGCATGCCCCACACTATGCACCTACAAGATCCTGTGGCACAGAGTTGAGGCCCAGTCAAATGTTTGCAACCTAAAACATGAACAACAAGCAAATGAAAAGGATGGACTCCAAAATCTAAAAATGGTACAGTCACGAATGATAAATGTTTAACTGTCTACAAAATGTAATAGTTGTCAAGCAGACTACTGCAATGCAATTTGTATAGAGGGGTTATTAGACAAAAATTATATTTAATTATGGATACAGATGCATTTTAAAATGCTTCATGTGACGTGGGATGGAGCCTCCCGAAGTAAACCTGTCTCTGGTCCTCAAAGATCTTACACTCCTTGTACCATCTTCCTCAGATGGCTCTTCTCCCATCAGAAGTTGGTAATTATGGCCTCCCTATGTCAGGCTTCTGCTAAGATAAATTAGTCCCACAGATCTCCAGGCTTTACCCCAGGAAACACACCTCAAAACAGTTCAGGATGCTCCCAATTTTTTTTTTTTTTCTGTCAAAAGTAACAGTGGAATCAACATGTTTTTCTGCATAAAGGCTTCTCTCTCTCCCCACACCACCTTTTATTTTTTTTAAAGGATAATGGGAAGTGCTATGGGGAGGGTTGTGATTTTATTTTATTCTACTGTTATTTTGGTTGTGCTGGGCCTTCATTAGGGGCTTGCCTGGTGGCGCTAGTGGTAAAGAATCTGCCTGCCAAAGCAGAAGATACAAGAGACTTGGGTTCCATCCCTGGGTCTGGAAGGAGGAGGAAATAGCAATCTGCTCCAGTATTCCTGCCTGGAAAATCCCATAAACAGAGGAGCCTGGCAGACTACAGTCCATGGGGTCACAAAGAGTCAGATATGACTGAGCACATACGCACGCACAGGCTCTTGTTGCAATGCACAGCTCTTCATACAGGTTCTTGCTACAAAGCATGGGCTTATTTGCCCTGCAGCAGGTGGCATCTTAGTTCTCCAACCAGGGATTGAACCCAGGTCCCTTGCATTGCAAAGTGAATTTTTAACCCCTGGACCACCGGGGAAGTCTCTGTATAGAGGTTTTTTAATAGGGATTGTTTCACTAGCATACAGACTGAAAAATATACTAAGATGTCTCTCTTTCACTTTTTCATCAAACTAGTTACCAAGTTTCTAATGTCTCCTCTTTCATTTCTGATTTCAGTTTTTTTGAGTCTTCTCTCTCTTTTTTTCTTGAGAATCTAGCTAAGGGTTTGTTGATCTTTTCAAAAACCAACTCTTAATTATGTTGATCCTTTGCTTTGTTTTTCTTTTTTAAATTTCTTTTAATTATTTATTTTTATTTTGGCTGCACTGGGTCTTTGTTGCAGCATGTGGGCTTTCTGCAGTTCCAGGGGCTCTGGAACATAGCTCTAGAACCCGCAGACTCAGTAGAAATAAAAATGATTATAAGAGAATATTTTTTTTGCCCTGCCTCAATAGAATATTATGAACAGTTGTACATCAACAATTAGATAACCTAGGAAAAAAACAGATAAATTCCTAGAAATATACACTTGAGTCATGAAGAAATAGGAAATCTGAACAGTCATATAACTAGTGTAAGGAGATCGAATTAGTAAACAAAACCTCCCAAGAAAAGCCCAGGACCAGATGGCTTCACTGGAGAATTCCATCAGATATTTAGAGAACTAGAACTAATCCTCATCAAACCCTTTGATACCATGCAGAGCCCTGTGGGGCTCCTAGGCACAAGGCCTTTCTGTGTCCCCCATTTCTTTGACTATAGGAAACATCATTCATTCATCCTCCATGACCCTTCCTGGGTTCCAATGGGCAGATTCAAGCAATTGTTAGTTAAGGAAGGGAGGGGATGTGAGACCAGGGAGAAACAGTCAAGAGCAGCTTGGGGCAAGGTCCTGTTGCCCCATCAACAGATACACACAACAATGTCTTTGAGCTATTTTGCAGACACTGAACTGTCTCCAGGTGGGAGAAGTAACAATAAATTATAATAGGCCGTAATATGTAGACGCCAGACCAGTTGGATCTGACAGCTGATGATGTGGGCTCCCACTTATACCACCAATCCATCAGAAGAATGTCCATGAGCTGATCATGCCCTCTTTGAACAATTACTATAAAACTTGTCACTGTCTTCCCCAAGCTGGGATATTTGGTTTTGAGGGCCTTAGCCCACTATGATCCCCTTTGCCTGGCAAAGCTATAAAGCTACTCTTTTCTACTTCATCCAAAATTTTGTCTCCAAGATTTGATTTGGCACCAGTGTACAGAGAAGTTGAGCTTTAGGCATCATCTTTCAATAGGATGTGAAGAGGAAGAAACACCCCCAAACTCATTCTATGAGGCCAGTATTACCCTCATATTAAAGCCAAAGACACTGCAATAAAAGAAAACCATAGATCAATACCCCCAAATGAAGGCTGATGCAAAAATCCTCAACAAAATATCAGCAGACCAAATTCAACAGCACATTAAAAAGATTATGTACCAGACTTCCCTGGTAGTGCAGTGGATAAGAATCTGCCTGCCAAAGCAGGGGACATGGGTTCGATCCCCGATCCACTAAACCTGTGTGCCCCAACTACTGGGCCCATCCTCTAGAGGCCATGCTCCACAAGAGAAGCCACCATGTAGAGAAGCCTGAGGACTGCAGTGGAGAGTAGCCTCAGCTCACCACAACTAGAGAAAGCTCTCTTAAAGCAATGATGACCCAGTGCAGCCAAAAAAAAATGATTATGTATCATGACCAAGTACAGTTCGTTCCTGGGATGAAAGGATGATCCAACATACAAAGATCACACATTAACAGAATGAAGGGTAAAAACCCCGTGACCATCCCAATTGATGCAGAGAAAGCTTGAGACAAAATTTAACAAAATTTTATGATAAAAACATTCAACAAACTGGAACTAGCAGAAACAGCCTCAACGTAACAAAGGCCATATATGTCAAGCCCACAGCTAACATCATGCTCAATGGTGAAAGACTGGAAACTTTTCCTCTAAGGTCAGGAACAAGACAAGAATGCCCACACTCACGACTTCTATTCAACACAGTACTGTAAGTTCTAGCTAGAGCAATGATATAAGAAATAAAGAAATAAAATGGGTCCAAATTGGAAAGGAAGAAGTAAAATTATCTCTGTTCAGAGATGACATAATCTTATATGTAGAAAACCCTAAAGACTTCAAACACCAAAAAGTGTTAGAATAAACAAATTCAGCAAAGTTGAAGGATACAAAATCAGCACATAAAAATCAGTTGTATTTCTATACACTAACAAAGAACAATCAAAAAAACAAAAGACTTGTACAATGAAAACTACAAAACACTGCTGAAAGAAATTAAAGAAGACACAAATAAATGGAAATACATGCCATGTTAATGAACTAAAAGACTTAATATTGTTAGGATGTCATTATTACCCAAAGTGATCTACAAATTCAATACAATTTCTATCAAAATTCCAATGACTTTTTTGCAGAAATTAAGAAAAAAAATTTATCCTAAAATTCACATGGAACCTCAAAGGAAGCTGAACTGAAAAAAAAAAGTCTTGAAAAAGAAGAAGAAAGTTGGAAGTCTCACACATCTCAATTTCTATACATTTTACAAAGGTACAGTAATCAAAATGTTGGGGTACTATAGACACAAACCAGTGGAATTGGGAGCCCAGAAATCAACCTTCACACATATAATCAAATGATTTTCAACATGGGTGCCAAGACCACTCCATGAGGAAAGAACTGTTCTTTAACAAATGCTGCTGGGAAAATTGGATATCCACATGCAAAATAATAAAATTGGACCCTCACTTTATAGCATATGCAAAAATTAATTCAAAATGGATTCAGACCTAAACATAAAGCCCCAAACTTGAAGAAAACATAGAAGAAATGCTCCATGACACTGGATTTTGCAATAAATCCTTGGATGTGACACCAGAAGCACAGGCGTGCATCCTCAGTTGCATCCGAATCTTTCTGTGACCCCATGGACTGTAGTCCACCAGGCTCCTCTGTCCATGGATTTCCCAGGCAAGAATACTGGAGTGGGTTGCCACTTCCCTAAGAGTTCGAATGCTACTAACTAAACATCCCACATGCGAGAACTAAGTCCCAGTGCAGCCAAATAAATAAGTAAATTTTTAAAAACCCACAATTATCGTCATCACAAACATTTATGCTAAGTATCTATCATGTGCCAGGTCTGTGATTCACATGTGTTCTCTCACTTAATCCTCACAACAGCAACTAGGAAGTGGGCCCTGCCTGTGCCATTTCGCAAAAGGGAAAGTGGATGGCAGTTTGGGGCAGCCGGCCCAGGGACCAGTCTGCCTGAAGCAAACAGCGTCGGTAGAGATGAGGCAGACTGGAAGACAGGAGGCAGATAGTCAAAGGCCTTGACAACGGGCAGACATTCACAGATACCATGGAATGGGGAGCTATTACAGGATATATCCCAGCGGCGCTTCCAGCAGGTGAGGAAGCAGTGTGTGGGGAGGTGCTGGCTGAGCCCCTATGCTCTGCGCCAGGGTGAAAAGCCTGTTCAGTATGAAAGTGAAAGTGAAGTCGCTCAGTCGTGTCCAACTCTTTGCAACCCCATGGACTGTAGCCTACCAGGCTCCTCCCTCCATGGGATTCTCCAGGCAAGAGTACTGGAGTGGGTTGCCATTGCTTTCTCCAGAGGATCTTCCCAACTCAGGCATCAAACCTGGGTCTCCGGCATTTCAGGCAGACGCTTTAACCTCTGAGCCATCAGGGAGGCCCTATCGGTGATAAATTGATGTGCAGTTTGGAGGTCAAAGGAAATCAACCCTGATGCGTGTTTTCCATCTCCGCCTCCCCCGACTCTCCAAGGCCTCCTCTCTGAATGACTCATATCCCCTGGGGCCTCGGGTCTCCTGGTACCTGCCTGCTCTGGCTGAGCAGAGTTAGGTGGGGCAGGGCTCCATTCTGCAGTTTGGGGGTTGGCATGAGGACACCTCAGTCCCTGTGAACGCCCTCTACTGGAAGCTTCTGGGCTGGCAATGGTTGCACGCTTTGGGGGCTGGGCCCAGCAGCTTTCATTTTTAATTAGAAAGATAGGATGTCTTTTCGGAGCCTCGATGGTATTAATTACAGCCTTTGTATAACAACATGAGGTTTCATAGAGAACAGAATTCTCTGTTCCAGAGGCACCTGGCCTCCAGGACCACACCTCCCCCCAAAAGAATTGACTTCTCCAGAATTCTGGACTCCCTCTTTCTTCTCCTCAACATGAGGCTTCAGCCCTCCAGCCTTTCCTCAGAAGGACCAATCAGGCAGAACCCTGGGGGCTCCTAGTGGGTTATGCTGGAAGCTGCTCCTTAACAATAGAGAATTCTAGAACTCTGATCTAAAAGCTGGACACAGGGAATTCCCTGGCCGGCCAGTGGTTAGAACTCCATGCTTTCACTGCTCAGATTGCTGTTCAGTTGCTAAGTCGTGTCTGACTCCTTACGACCCTTTGCAGCACGCCAGGCTTCCCTGTCACCGCCAAGGGTGTGAGTTCACTTCCTTGTCGGGGAACTGAATCTCTGTCAGATGTGTGGCACAGACAAATAAATAAATAAAAATAAAATCTGGATACAGATGACCATGCCAGGACAGTCAGTTCTCCAGTAAAGACAGAGTGAATTCTGCTGAAATATAATTACTCCTCAGCCTTACACAAGAACATCATAATGGATCCAGGCACTGGGCTATGCGGTTTTCAAACTTCTTTTAACAGCCAAGTCCTGGAACCCTGCCTGCTGGGCCTTCCTGGCTCTGAGGCAGCTCTGCAGAGCCCAGGATTCCTGGGGCCACAGCTATTACGCCCTGACTAATATCCCTTCCAACCATAAAAGTCCACACTTCACCATTCTAAGTCAATCAAATAGTATTAAATGAAGGAAGCCAGGTATATTTGAAAGTCCCAGACTCACCTTGAAACAGAAGGGGGGAGGGGATGGCACAACCCTTAAGGAATGATATAGTCCCTGAGGATGCAACAGAAATTGGTTAGAAATGATTAGCCCAAGAGGGCAGAAGATTCGACTTCCAGTAGACTGTGAGCCTCATTATACACTCATTGTGATACATTAGCCTATGCAAAACGATAGGCCCACAGGCACTATGGCAGTTCCAACTCTGACCAAAAACCACCAAAAACTGGGTGGGTGAAGCAGTTCCTGGAAACGCCTGCCCCTTTTCCAAGAGTGTTGGACTAATCCTCCTACTTGTTAGCCTATGAAATTACCCAGTCTAGGGCTTCCCTGGTGGTTCAGTGGTAAAGAAACCACCAGCCAATGCAGGGGACATGGGTTCGATCCCTGGCCTGAGAAGATCCCACATACTGCAGAGCAACTAAGCCCATGTGCCACAACTACTGAGTCTACAGCCTAGAGCCTGTGTTCCACAACGAGAGCCCCCCACAAGGAGAAACTCATGCTCCACAACCAGAGAAAAGCCGTAGGAGCTACACAGACTCAGCACAGTCAAAAATAAATGAATAAATAAATGTTTAAAAAAAAAAAAGAAATTACCCGGTCTATAAAAACGAACCACTCTGTATTTTGGGTCTGCTCTAACTTTCTGAAATGGACCACATTCTGCCTATGGAATGTGTGTCTCTCTGAATAAACCTACTTTCTCACTTAGTTCCGCAGGCAGAGCCCTCCTCGATTGCCTACTCATATTCCTCAGAAGCGTCCTATATTAATAAATCTACTTCTTACCTATCACTTTGCCTCCTGATGAATTCTTTCTGTGCTAAGATGTAAAGAACCTGATTGTCAGTAAGTCGAGCGGGTTTAAGTCCCAGCCCATGGGTTCAGGTTCCAGTCTGAATTTTAGCTGGGCTCAAATGCCATCTGACGTGCAGTTGGGTTCCAGTCCCAATCTGTGTGTGTGGTTTCAACCCTGGGAGGGTTTGTTTCTGAATTAATGGAGACTAAAAAACTGGTGTGCTGCAGTCCATGGGGTTACAAAGAGTCCCTGGTAGCTCAGACAGTAAAGAATCCACTCACAATGTGGGAGACCTGTGTTTGATCCCTGAGTTGGGAAGATCCCCTGAAGGAGGGCATGGCAACCCACTCCAGTATTCTTGCCTGGAGAATCCCCATGGACAGAGGAACCTGGTGGGCTACAGTCCATGGGGTTGCAAAGAGTCAGACACAACTGAGTGACTAAGCCCGAAAACTGTGGTGTTGAGAGTCCCTTGGGCTGCAAGGAGATCAAACCAGTCAATCCTAAAGAAAATCAACACTGAATTTTCATTGGAAGGACTGATGCTTAAGCTGAAGCTACAGTATTTTGGCCACCCGATGTGAAGAGCCAACTCATTGGAAAAGACCCTGATGCTGGGAAAGATTGAAGGTGGGAGGAGAAGGGGACTGCAGAGGATGAAATGGTTGGATGGCATCACTGACTCAATGGACATGAGTTTGAGTAAACTCTGGGAGATAGTGAAGGACAGGGAAGCCTGGCATGCTGCAGTTCATGGGGTGACAAAGAGTCAGACACGACTGAGTGACTGAACAACGACAACAAAAACAAAAACAAGCAAAGGATCATACTAAGTGCTTCAAACATGTTTGTCTATTAGTCCTCACAATAGCTCTCTCATCCCCATGAATAAAGGGAAGCTGGAAAGTTCATAAGTAATCTGCCCAAGGTCTCCAGCTGGGGCCAAGATTCAGATTCAGGTCTGTCTGACACCTAAGTGGATTAGCCTGTCTCCATTCCACCCCTTCAGCCCCTGCCCTCTTTAACAGCCCCACCCTAACCACCTCCTCCATCAGGGAGCCCACATTCTTTGTTGCTGCCCCACCCAGGTCCCCACTGTGCCCATCCTCCAAGGCATGAAAGAGATATAGAAAAAGCATGAGTTTTTTTGTACTTTGCTTTTTTGGCTGCTGCCACATGGCATGCAGGATCCTTAATTCCCAAACCTGTGACCCTTGCTGTGGAAGCAGTCTTAACCACTGGATGGCCAAGGAAGTCCCCAAAAGTTGTGTTTTTACAATGTGCAACATACACTGGAAAATGGCAGAACCTAAACCATAGAATATGAGGACCACTGGGGGCAATAAGAGGATTCTGGAGAGTTTTCAAAGTGTTTCTACGTTTCATTCAATGCCCACAGTCATCCTGTGAAAGAGACCAGTGTTCACGGCCCCATCTTATCGATAAGACGAGAGGCTCAGAGAGGCTGTGACCCTCCAAGGTCACACGGTTAAGGAAGGCGCCTCGACCAGGACTGAAGGGGTCTGAGTATCTGGTTGGAGAGGCATTGGCTAGAACCCAGGTCTCAGGAAACCTGGATCAGCGCTCCTGCCATCAGCTCCAGGAACAGCAGTCTGCATAATGGTCTCATGACAACGTCTCTCCACCAAGCTCTTCATCCTGAGCACAGACTGTTCTCTCCTCTTCTTTTTTCTTCTCTTCCTCTTCTCTCATCATAAATCACAGCCCTTGTCTGAGGAATAATTAATGCTGCTTGAATAAAGTAACAGCAGCTTCACTCCTCTGTTCATGTAAATAAGGATCATCGCTTGCACAGCCTGCCCATAGACACAGCTGAGGTATACCCACCATTACAGAGGTTTGAACAATGTGCCAAACAGGTGCTCATTACATCCTCACCACATGTTTCTGAAGTAGGTTTTCATTTGCCCATTTTACAGATGAAGCAGTGGAGGCTCAGAATGGTCACTCATGACTTGTTCAAGGTCACACAGCTGTATGTGACAGAACCCGACTTGGACGTAGGTCTACCGAAGCTAAAGTCCATCTTCTTCATCCCATGGTTCCTATTGAGAGGTAACCAAACTGTAGCCAGATTTGGCCTTTCCTATATTTTTAAATCTTTTTTAAAAATTATTTATTTGGCTATACTAGATCTTAGTTGCAGCACCAAATCTTCAGTCTTCATTGTGGCATGCGGGATCTAGTTCCCTGACCAGGGATTGAACCCAGGCACCCTGCATTGGCAGCTTGGAGTCTTAGCCATTGGACCACCAGGGAAGTCTCTTTTTCTGTCCAGTTAACAGAATGTTTTAGCATGCTTAGAGGTTAGACCAAGCTTGGAGATGAAAATAATAACTATTTTTTCCCATATAGTGGGTATTGCCTTCAGGCTTTGTTTTTTATAGTCATTCAGTTCCCATCAATACTTTTGAGGTGGATACTGTTTTTGTTGCTGTTGTAGTTTAGTCGTTAAGTGTCCGACTCTTTGTGACCCCATGGACTGCAGCCTGCCAGGCTCCAATGTCCATGGAATTCTCCAAGCAAGAATACTGGAGTGAATTACCATTTCTTTCTCCAAGGGGTCTTTCTGACCCAGAGATTGAACCCGTGTATCCGTATCCTGCTTGGCAGGCAGATTCTTTACCAGTGAGCCACCTAGGAAGCCCTAGGATACTGCTATTCCTATTTTACAGATGAGAAGACTGAGGCTCAGTGGCTCAGGTCCTTGCCACTGGCACATAGCTCGTGTGTCCTAAGATGAGGACTTGGACCCAGACCAGGCTGATGCCTAAGCCCTTGCCTTTAACCACCTCTCCTTACCTTGCCCACCAGATTGACAGTTCTTCCAAACACGGCATGAATTCACTCTGCCTCTAGAGATGGGCCAGGAGAGGTAAACCTGGTCAGTAGCCCATAAGGAGACTCAGAGAGCCCTGAGTTCCCTGTCACCTTATTTCTGCCTGAGGCTGGCTGCCTCTCCCTGCAGGAAAACTGCTCTGGGTTTCAGGACCGCCGCCAGATATCAACCAGAGTGTCTGCTGGGGCCCTAGGAACATATGTGACTCGCCTATTTGGAGGTACGGAGGAGACTGGAGCTCACACTGTTTAGAAACTATTCCTGTTCTTTCAGCAAGACATGTACGCAGTGCTGAGCCTACAAAGACAGGGAGAGGAGTGTGGTGTTTGAATCAACAGTGCAGGATCCCAGAGTCTGCCTTGGGTTCACTAATGCAGAAGCAAACGGGTATTAGAGAGAGGACTCTTGGTTCCCGAGTGACAGAAGACCCTACCCGAACTGAATTAAGCAAAGTGTATTTATTGATGCATAGGACTAAAACCTCAGTGTAGGTGGAGCTTCAGGTGCAGCTGGATCAGAGAATCAAAGGACAATTAATTCCAAGTCCTGTTTCTCAGCTCTGCTCTCCTTCATGTTGGCCTCACTTTCCTGAAACAGCAAGATGGCAGCCATGGCATCCAACCTTAACAGTCTCTCAGGAAAATGGAAAAGGAAACCCAATAACTCAAATAAGTAGTTGAGTTTCACTGACTCTAGCAAGCCTGACTTGGCTCAACACCACGCACAGAAATGGGATGTGTTGATTGGCTGGGCCTTTGGGGGTGCAGTTAACACCCACCTAATAGAACCGACTTAGAGTGCCTTGGGGGTCGATCGAGACCTCGAAGCCATATTGGAATACATTTTAAGAAGCAGGAGAGGCGGGTGTTAGATGTCAGAAAGATTGAGAAGGAATAAGGTGAAAGCCCACCTGGGGTGACCAAATGCACAAGCAAATACACAATTATATGGTTAGGGAAAAGTGCCTAAGAGCTCCCAGACAGGTTATGCTGGAAAAGGTCTTTTGTAAATCAGTTTCACACTCCACAACAGACACATTTTTACTCAGGTGAAGAAAGGAGAGGAGAGATTTGTAATTGTCAAGTTCCCAGGCTAGCCTGAAATTTTTTATTTAATCCATTATATACAGGAAGTGCTTGGATATTTGCAGTAAAAATTAGAAAGCAAACTTACAACCGCGGATGACATATAAAAAAGATTTTGGATCTGAAACCTGGACTTGATTTATTAGGAGAGCTGGTGCTTGAGAAAAAGCAAGCTTAATTAATGAGAATCATCTAGCAGATGGAGACTCCAGTGGGGAACTGAAGGGGCTTCTGAGCGTTTCCAAGGGCTCAGGGGGTTGACAGCAGGGCTTCCTGCTAGGCTGAATGTCTCTTCATATATTACGGGGTTTTTTTTTTTCTTGATAGAGGTGTGTCAAGGAGAACGTTCTTAACATCTGATTTTTACAGGTGTACGAGGAAGACTGACGTGCGTCTGCAGCTCCATCATGAGTTAGGCCATTTTGGACTCACACATGGAATCCAAGGGAGGAGAGGAGAGCAGGAGATGGTCCCACTGCAGCTGAGCAGGAAGTGTCCAGGGGTGGGGGCGGGAGGGCCTGAGAGGCTGGACAGTGGACGTGAGAGGCCCGGGCCTGCAGAGGAAGTCTGTAGAGGAGAAAGCCGCCAGGTTCCCCTTATTTATCACAGACACCAGATGCCTTGAAACCCATCTCTCTCTAGCACTCAGCATTTCCCCTGTCAGACCCTCTAGATGTATGGAGACAGCAACCAAGCCAAGCCTAAGCCCAATGCTCCCTGTGTGGGTGGGTGAAGTCAATTCTCTGGCAGGCATGTGAGTCTCTGTTTTCATGAAGCTGGTGGATTGTATATTTGCCTTCTTCTCCTTTTCCCTGTGCTTCTTCCCCCCAACTGGCAACTGGACCACAGAATTTCTTGGCCTAAAACATAAATCTGGGGATTTCCCAGTGGTTGTGACTAAGACTCTGCGCTCCCAATGCCAGGGACCTGGGTTCACCCTAATTAGGGAACTAGATCCCACATGTCATAGCCAAAACAATCCCATGAGCCGCAGCTAAGGCCCAGCACAGCCAATTGAGAAATTAATTATTTAAGAAATAAAAAACCATAAATCTGACCACATTGCTTTATACCCCTCAAAACCTTTCAGGGTTGACAATGCCTACAGCAATACTTCTCCAAGTATCTTCCTTAGAACCTTCATTCTTTGATCAAATAAGTTTAAGAAATTCTCTATAGCATACCCATGTTAGAGAATCCAAACACAAAATGACAAATTAAGGGCTCCAAGTAGTCTTTCGGTAAAGACTTTCATTTTTTTACCCTGCTTTTTTCTTTTTAGTTGGAAATGGTTGTTTGTTGTTGTTGTTCTATTTTGTTCTTTTGGTGGTGCCGCACACAGCCTATGGGATCCTAGCTCTTTGACCAGGGATAAATTCTGGGCTCAGTGAAAGCACAGAATCCTAACCAGTGGACCACTAGGGAATTCCTTATTGATGTATAGTTGATGTACAATATTATGTGTTACAAGTGTATGGTAGAGTGATTCCCAGTTCCTAAAGGTTATACTCCATTTATACTTATTATAAAATATTGACCATATTCCCTGTGCTATACAATATATCCTTGTAGCTTATTTTATACTTCATAGTTTGTACCTCTTAATCCTCTAACCCTATGTCACAGTCCCCTTTCCCTCTCCCCACTGGGACCACTAGTTTGTTCTCTATATCTGTGAGTCTGCTTTGCTTTTTTTTTTTTTTTTTTTAACATTTATTACTTTGTTGTATTTTTTATTCCACATACAGTAAGTCACCTATATATGAACCTTCAAGTTTCTTTGAACTTTCAAAGATTTGAATGTGCCATGTCTGATCACATAAGATAGTTCACATGTCTAATAGTTCAAGTATCTGGCATACATTGTCACGTGCCTGCATCCTTTATAAGTGCCTGTGCTTTTCTGCACTTTACTCTACACTACTATATAGCATATAGTAGTACAACATCATTATTTCAAGCCCAGGATGTCCAAAAAGAGCGGTAGTGGTACTGATGTAGCTGGTACTCTACTGTACTTTCAAGGTCACTTACTTGTACTGTAAGTTACTTACTATACTGTAAGATTAAAAATGTTTTCTTGAACTTCTCTGGTGGTCCAGTGGTTAAGAGCCTGCCTGCTGATGCAGGGGACTCCGGTTCAGTCTCTGGTCTAGGAAGATCCCATGAGTCTCGGGGCAACTAAGCCTGTGCACCACAACTGATTCTGAGCTCTAGAGCCTGTGCTCCACAACAAAAGAAGCCACTACCATGAAAAGCCTGGTTGCTGCAACTAGAGAAAGCCTGCCCACCGCAGTGAAGACTGGTGCAGACAAAAATAAGCATTTTTTAAAAATAAAAAACAAACAAAAATGTTTTCTTTATCTTTTGAGTTTGTTTTCTATGTACTCTTGTTCAGTCACTTAACTGTGTCCAACTCTTTGTACCTCCATGGACTGCAGCATGCCAGGCTTCCCTGTCCTTCACTATATCCCAGAGTTTGCTCAAACTCATGTCCGTTGAGTCGGCGATGCCATTCAGCCATCTCATCCTCTGCCGACCCCTTCTCTTCCTGCCTTCAATCTTTCCCAGCATCAGGGTCTTTTCCAGTGAGTCAGATCTTCTCATCAGGTAGCCAAAGTATTGGAGCTTCAGCTTCAACTTCAGTCCTTCCAATGAATATTCAGGGTTGATTTCCTTTAGGATTGATCAGTTTGATCTCCTTGCAGTCCAAGGGACTCTCAACAGTCTTCTTCAGCACCACAGTTAGAAAGCATCAATTCTTCAGTGCTCAGCCTTCTTTATAGTCCAGTTCTCACATCCATACAGGATTACCGGAAAAACCATAGCTTTGATTAGACAGACCTTTGTCGGCAAAGTAATGTCTCTGCTTTTTAATATGTGTGAAAATTGTTCCGTTCAGTACAGTCGCTCAGTCATGTCTGACGAGTTGCGACCTCATGGACTGCAGCACGCCAGGTCTCCCTGTCCATCACCAACTCCTGGAGTTTACTCAAACTCATGTCCATTGAGTCGGTGATATCATCCAACCATCTCAATCCTCTATCATTCCCTTCTCCCGCCTTCAATCTTTCCCAGCATCAGGGTCTTTTCAGATGAGTCAGTTCTTAGCATCAGGTGGCCAAAGTATTGGAGTTTCAGCTTCAGCATCAGTCCTTCCAAAGAACACCCAGGACTGATCTCAGTTAGGATGGACTGGTTGGATCTTCTTGCAGTTCAAGGGACCCTCAAGAGTCTTCTCCAAAACCACAGTTCAAAAGCATCAATTCTTTGGCACTCAGTTTTCTTTATAGTCCAATTCTCACATCCATACATGACCACTGGAAAAACCATAGCCTTGACTAGATGGACCTTTGTTGGCAAAGTAATGTCTCTGCTTTTTAATATGTTGTCTGGGTTGGTCATAACTTTTCCTCCAAGGAGCAAGCGTTTTTTAATGCTTGCTGTTGCAGTCACCATCTGCAGTAATTTTGGAGCCCAAAAAAATAAAGTCTGCCACTGTTTCCCCATCTATTTGCCATGAAGTGATGGGACCGGATGCCATGATCTTAGTTTTCTGAATGTTGAGCTTTAAGCCAACTTTTTCACTCTCCTCTTTCACTTTCATTAAGAGGCTCTTTAGTTCTTCACTTTCTACCATAAAGATGCTGTCATCTGCATATCTGAGGTTAACGAGATTTCTCCCGGCAAGCTTGAGTCCAGCTTGTGCTTCATCCAGCCCAGTGTTTCTCATGATGTACTCTGCATATAAGTTAAATAAGCAGGGTGACAATATACAGCCTTGATGTACTCTTTCTCCTATTTGGAACCAGTCTGTTGTTCCATGTCCAGTTCTAACTGTTGCTTCCTGATCTACATACAGATTTCTCAAGAGGCAGGTCAGGTGGTCTGGTATTCCTATCTCTTTTAGAATTTTTCACAGTTTATGGTGATCGACACAGTCAAAGGCTTTGGCATAGTCAATAAAGCAGAAATAGATGTTTTTCTGGAACTCTCTTGCTTTTTTGATGATCCAACAGATGTTGGCAATTTGATCTCTGGTTCCTCTGCCTTTTCTAAAACCAGCTTGAACATCTGGATGTTCACGGTTCACATGTTGTTGAAGCCTGGCTTGGAGAATTTAGAGCATTACTTTACTAGTATATGAAATGAGTGCAACTGTGTGGTAGTTTGAGCATTCTTTGGCATTGCCTTTCTTTGGGATTGGAATGAAAACTGACCTTTTCCAGTCCTGTGGACACTGCTGAGTTTTCCAAATTTGCTGGCATATTGAGTGCAGCACTTTCACAGCATCATCTTTCAGGATTTGAAATAGCTCAACTGGAATTCCATCACCTCCACTAGCTTTGTTCATAGTGATGCTTCCTAAGGTCCACTTGACTTCATATTCCAGGATGTCTGGCTCTAGGTGAGTGATCATACCACTGTGATTATCTGGATCGTGAAGATCTTTTTTGTATAGTTCTGTGTATTCTTGCCACCTCTTCTTAATATCTTCTGCTTCTGTTAGGTCCATACCACTTCTGTCCTTTATCGAATCCATCTTTGCATGAAATGTTCCCTTGGTATCTCTAATTTTCTTGAAGAGATCTCTAGTCTTCTCCATTCTATTGTTTTCCTCTATTTCTTTGCACTGATCACTGAGGAAGGCTTCCTTATCTCTCCTTGCTATTCTTTGGAACTCTGCATTCAAATAGGTATATCTTTCCTTTTCTCCTTTGCTTTTCACTTCTCCTTTCACAGCTATTTGTAAGGCCTCCTCAGACAGCCATTTTGCCTTTCTTTTTCTTGGGGGTGGTCTTGATCCCTATCTCCTGTACAATGTCACGAACCTCCATCCATATTTCATCAGGCACTCTGTCTACCAAATCTAGTACCTTAAATCTATTTCTCACTTCCACTGTATAATTGTAAGGGATTTGATTTAGGTCATACCTGAATGGTCTAGTGGTTTTCCCTACTTTCTTCAATTTAAGTCTGAATTTGGCAATAAGACTTCATGCTCTGGGCCATAGTCAGCTCCCAGTCTTGATTTTGCTGACTGTATAGAGCTTCTCCCTTTTGGCTCAAAGAATATAATCAATCTGATTTTAGTGTTGACCATCTGGTAATGTCCATGTGTAGAGTCTTTTCTTGTGTTGTTGGAAGAGGATGTTTGCTGTGATCAGTGCGTTCTCTTGGCAAAACTCTATTATCCTTTGCCCTGCTTCATTCTGTACTCCAAGGCCAAATCTGCCTGTTACTCCAGGTGTTTCTTGACTTCCACCTTTTGCATTTCAGTCCCCTATAATGAAAAAGACATCTTTCTTGGGTATTAGTTCTAGAAGGTCTTGTAGGTCTTCATAGAACCATTCAACTTCGGCTTCTTCAGCATTCCTGGTCGGGGCATAGACTTGGATTACCATGATATTGAATGGTTTCCCTTGGAAATGAACAGAGATCATTCTGTCGTTTTTGAGATTGCATCCAAGTACTGCATTTTGGACTCTTTTGTTGACTATGATGGCTACTCCATTTCTTCTAAGGGATTCTTGCCCACAGTAGTAGATATAATGGTCATCTGAGTTAAATTCACCCATTCCAGTCCATTTTAGTTCGCTGATTCCTAAAATGTCGATGTTCACTCTTGCCATCCTGTTTGACCACTTCCAATTTGCTTGATTCATGGACCTAATATTCCAGGTTCCTATGCAATATTGCTCTTTACAGCATTGGACCTTGCTTCCATCACCATTCACATCCACAACTGGGTGTTGTTTTTGCTTTGACTCCGTCTCTTCATTCTTTTTGGAGTTATTTCTCCACTGATCTCCAGTAGCATATTGGGTACCTACCAACCTGGGGAGTTCATCTTTCAGTGTCCTGTGTTTTTGCTTTTTCATACTGTTCATGGGGTTCTCAAGGCAAGAATACTGAAGTGGTTTGCCATTCCCTTCTCCAGTGGACCACATTTTGTCAGAACTCTCCACCATGACCTGTCCATCTTGGGTAGCCCTACAAGCATGGCTCACAGTTTCATTGAGTTAGACATGGCTGTGGTCCATGTGATTAGATTGGTTAGTTTTCTGTGATTGTGGTTTTCAGTTTGTCTGCCCTCTGATGGAGAAGGATAAGAGGCTTATGGAAGCTTCCTGATGGGAGAGACTGACTGAGAGGGAAACTGGGTCTTGTTCTGATGGGCAGGGCTATGTTCAGTAAATCTTTAATCCAATTTTCTGCTGATGGATGGGGCTGTGTTCCCTCCCTACTATTTATCTGGGGCCAAACTATGGGGAAGGTAATGAAGATAATGGCAACCTCCTTCAAAAGATCCCATGCATGTACTGCTACACTCACTGCCCCCAACCCTGCAGCAGGCCACCACGGACCCAAGCCTCCACTGGAGACTCCTGGACACTCATGGTCAAGCCTGGGTCAGTCTCTTGTGGGGTCACTGCTCCTTTCTCCTGGGTCCTGGAGAGCACAAGGTTCTGCTTGAGCCTTCCAAGAGTCTTTTACCAGTCCTTTGTAAGGTCTGTGAGAATTGTTATAACCCTATTACAGTGCTATATAGCTGACAGTGTTAGCTGGGTACCAAGGTTAACTTTGTTGGTCTTACAAACAAGTTGGACTTACAAACATGCTCTCCTCTTGGAACGGAACTTGTTAGTATGCAGGGGACTTACTGTATACGTGATATCATACAGTATTTGTTGTAACCTTATTTGACACTGGGCCTCCCTGATAGCTCAGCTGGTAAAGAATCTGCCTGCAATGCAGGAGACCCTGGTTCAATTCCTAGGTTGGGAAGATCTGCTGGAGAAGGGATAGGCTACCCACTCCAGTATTCCTGGGCTTCCCTTGTGGCTCAGCTGGTAAATAATCCACCTGCAATGCAGGAGACCTGGGTTCGATCCCTGGGTTGGGAAGATCCTCTGGAGAAGGGAAAGGCTACACACTCCAGTATTCTGGCCTGGAGAATTCCATGGACTGTATAGTCCGTAGGGTCACAAAGAGTTGGACACAACTGAGCGACTTTCACTTTCATTTATTTGACACTAAAGCCCTTCTTATCCAATGTCATTTAACAAACACATGTGGGGGATCACTAATCTACAAGATAAAGCCCAGCTACCTCAACACAACATCCAAAACCATTCCATTCTGGCCACAACCTCCCTTTCCAACCTCAGCACCCAGAATTTTTCCATGGTTACACCCTAGTTCCCACCACTCTGACTACACACAAATGCTTTGCACTCTCTCTGTATTTTGGTTCATATTACTCCCCTTTTCTTCCTTTTTCATTTTTCTAAATAAAACCACCTTTCTCAGGAGCTCCACGCAGATTATTATTTTATTAATAGGAATGGCCCCCATTTGGGGGGCACTTATCATATGCCAGACCCTCTCCAGTCAGCTTTCCTCACTCAGGCCCCTTAAGCAAGATGCTGACCATGACCTTGTTGCCTTCTATGCTTTGATACCTCTTTCCACTTGGCCCCTACAGTCCCTTGTACCAATGAGCCCCCCTCTCCCTTGTCCTAGACCTCTCCCTGGTTTGGGTCTTCAATCAAATTTCCCCTCATTGCCAACGTCCCTCTTAGAAAAGAGCTTTGCAGCACTTACTTGACAAGGATGATTGAGATCTCTGGGGTTCATTCATTCATTCTATAAGTACTGATTAAGCACTGGAGGTTTTAAGATAGGCATGGTCCCACCCTCACCGAAAGCCAGGGAAGACAGACAGGAAACACAGTGCAATGATCAATTCAATAACTGCTAATGTGCAAAGTGTTACCAAGAAGTGGGGGGATGGGCCGATGAGAGGGGCAGAATGAGACAGGAAGGGGACAGGACACAACCTTTAAAAGAATGGCATAGCCCAAGGACATGACATAAGCTGATTAGAACCAACTAGGTCCCAGATGGTGCTCAGTATATGTTCATTACAACACATCAAAACGTTAAATGACATACCCACAGATGCCAGGACCATAAAGGCCAAAAAGTGGGCGGTGGCCCAATGCCTGAAAATCCCCACCCCTTCCCCAAAATAGCTGGAATACTCCTCCCACTCACTGTTGTTGTTCAGTCACTAGGTCCTGTCCAACTCTTTGCGACCCCATGGACTGCAGCAAGCCAGGCTCCTCTGTCCTCCACTATCTCCTGGAGTTTGCTCAAATTCATGTCTATGGAGTTGGTGATGCTATCTAACCATCTCATCCTTTGCCACCCCGTTCTCCTTTTGCCTTCACTCTTTCCCAGCATCAGGGTCTTTTCCAATGAGTCAGCTCTTCGCATCTGGTGGCCGAAGTATTGGAGCTTCAGCTCCTATTCATTAGCCTATGAAATAATCCACCCCTATAAACACTGACAACCTCATACCCAGAGGTCTCTTGCCACTCTTGCCTTCCAAGATGGCCCACACTCTGTCTATGGAGTGTGTTTTCTCCCTGAATAAACCTTTTTTTCACTCTTCTGTAGCTCTCTCTTAAATTATTTCCTGTGGGAAGCCAAGAACCCATACTTGGCAGCCATTCCAGACATTGGGATGTGACCAACCTCTTGGGCCCCACTATCTTTCCTACAATAATACGTGCATTCTCAGTCATGTTTGACTTTTTGCAACCCCATGGATTGTAGCCCACCAGGCTCCTCTGTCTGTGGCATTTCCCAGGCCAGGATACTGGAGTGGGTTGCCATTTCTTCCTCCAAGAGATCTTCCTGACCCAGGGATCAAACCCACATCTCCTGCATTGGCCAGCAGATTTTTTTTTTTTTTTTTTTTTTTTTTTTTTTTACCACTGAGCTGCCTAGGAAGCCTAGAAGAAGAAAAGAAACACCACTGGACCAGCACACCCCATCGCTTGAAGGCGAGAAGGGTCTGCCTACATGCTCTGGCAGTCTCCACTATAGCCACTGCACATTTAGGAGGAGCAGAAGCTGGGGGTATCCTTGCCGGGGAAATCCTATGGACAGAGGAGCCTGGTGAGCTGCAGTCCATGGGGTCACAAAGCATCAGACATGACTGAGTGACTGAGCATGCACACCTGCAACAACCTGATCTGGTGTCCAGGGAGGGCCTCCTGGAGGAGACGAAGGCCCATGAGAGACGGGACAGCATGTGAAGGACACAGGTGGGGGCCTGAGGTGCATTTAGGGGCTGCAGTGAGTACAGCAGGTGAGGGGACTTTGGAAGAGCATGGTGAGTAACAGGAAATGGCCTGGGAATCTCCTGGAAGACTCAGCTCAGGGATGGGCCTCAAGAGGCTTGGGTATGAATCCTGATGGGGTCCTTTTCTCTGTGGGGCCTTGGGTGAATATTTTTTCTTTAGTTTTTAATATTTACTTATTTGGCTGCACTGTTAGTCCCAGCACTCACTCACGAGCTTCAGTCTTGGTTGGGGAATGCGGGATCTTTAGTTGCAGCACGTGGGATCTAGTCCCCTGACTGGGGATCAAACCCAGGCCCCCTGCATTGGAAGCACAGAGTCTTAGCCACTGGACCACCTGGGAAGTCCCTTGGGTGAGTTTCTTAACCTCTGTGTTTCCGTTTTCATAGCTGCAAATGGGGCATCTTCTCCAACACCTAGCTGATTTTAATAAGCACTTAATACAAGCCAGGCATTTTTTCCGAGAACTTTACAGGACATAACTGATTTAATCCTTACAATATTCCTAAGAGATAGGGTATTACCACGTAGCAGATAATGAAACTGAGTCACTAAATTAGCCTGTGGAAGGTGACCCGGCATGCTGTTAGGTATCTACCTGATAGGGTTTCCAGAGTTGAAAGAGATAAATAAAGTATAACATTTAAGTATAACATTTAACACAGTTCCTGGCACACAACACAGTCAGCCTTCCATATCTCCAGGTTCCACATTCCCAGATTCAATCCACCTTGGATATTTGGGTAAAAAAAAAACCCATAAAGTTCCAAAAAACAAAACTTGAATTTGTCAAGCCAGTGACTATTTACATAGCTTTTACCTTGTATTAATAACTATTTGCATAGATTTTACATTTTATTAGATATTACAAGTAATCTACAGATGACTTAAAGTACAGAGGCAAATGTGCTTGTGTTATATGCAAAGTGTTACTCTTTCAGTCATGTCCGACTCTTTGTGATCCCGTGGACTATGGCCCACCAGGCTCCTCTGTCCGTGGGATTCTCCAGGAAAGAATACTGGAGTGGGTTGCCCTTTCCTTCTCCAGCGGATCTTCCTGACCCAGGGATCGAACCCCGGTCTCCCACCTTGCAGGCGGACTCTTTACCGATTGACCCACCAGGGAAGCTGGTTATAATGCACAGACTGTACCATTTTGTCTAAGAGACTTGAACATCGTGGAAGCAAACCCCCACAGATAGTAAAGGAGGAACGTGGTGCTTAATAATTTTTACTATTTATTTTGATTTATCCTAAGGCCAGCGGGAAGCCATTAAGAGGCTGTAAGCCATTAAGAGGATGCTTTTTTTTAAAAGAATGGCTCTGAGGAGTCCAGGGTAGATGCAGAGAGAGTAATTAGAAGGCTGTTACAACTAGAAGTTCGCGTGCTAGGCTAAGGATTCCACATCCCACCACTAAAAGATCTTGTGTGCCACATCTAAGACCTGGTGCAGCCAAATAAGTAAATAAATAAAAATACTAAAAAGAAGAAGACTGTTACAGGGGAGGGAAATACTAGCAGCCAAATCAGACTTGTGTGAGTAGGGTAATGAATCCCTGAAAGGTATTTCCAGGGTGGAATCCATGTGTCTTGGACATTGAGGGGCACTGAGGTTTAAAGAGGAGTGCCAGGTTTCTGGGCTTCCCAGGTGGTGCTAGTGGTAAAAAAAAAAACCCGCCTGCCAATGCAGGAGACATAAGAGATGCAGATTCCATCCCTGGGTTGGGAAGATCCCCTGGAGGAAGAAATGGAAACCCACTCCAGTATTCTTGCCTGGGAAATCCCATGGACAGAAGAGCCTGGTGAGCTACAGTCCATAGGGTCGCAAAGAGTCAGCCTCAACTGAAGTGGCTTAGCACGGTTTCTGGATGGCCTCGGATGCAGTGCCATTGACAGGAGCCCAGTGTGTGGGACAGGTTAGGCATGGAGACTTGTCTATTTTGGGCAAGTGACATGTAAAGAGAACATGCAAGTAGAGATGGCCAGCAGCCATGACCTGCACAAGTTCAAATCCATGACCTGTGTTGTGCTATAAGAGGCCAGTCCTTTAGCGAACAATGGACCACCTACCATTTGCTAGCCCTCTACTCTGCCTGACCCGGTTCTGACGCTTCACTGTCTCATTAAACCCTCCCCACACCCTGAGGGAAGCTCTGTTCTGGCCTTTCATTTAGAAAAGTGGGGGACTTCCCTAGTGGTCCAGTGGTTAAGAATCTGCCTTCCAATGCAGGGGACACAAGTTCGATCCCTGGTTGAGGAACTAAGATCCCAGAGGCTGCAGGGCAACTAAACCCACGCACTACAACTGGAGATGCCCACAAGCTGCAACAAAATATCCCACATGCCACAAGGAGGATCCCATGTGCCGAAATTGAAACTTGACACAGCCAAATAACTCATAAATTAAATAATAATAATAATGAATAAAGAATGCTTTTTAAAAAGTGAAAAACGAGTTCAGGAAGGTTTGATTACTTTCCCAGTGACAAGTAGGTAGCAGGCAGAGCTGGGTTTCAACCCAGGTTGTGTTGTTGTTCAATCGCTAATTCATGTCCGACTCTTTGCAACCCCATGGACTTCAGCACACCAGGCTTCCCTGTCCTTCACTATCTCCTGGAATTTGCTCAAACTCATGTCCATTGAGTTGGTGATGCCATCCAACCATGTCGTCCTCTGTTGCCCCTTCTCCTGACTTCAATCTTCCCCAGCATCAGGGTCTTTTCTAATGAGTCAGCTCTTCACATCAGGTGGCCAAAGTATTGCAGTTTCAGCTTCAACTTCAGTCTTTTCAGTGAATATTCAGGGTTGATTTCCTTTAGGATTGACTGGTTTGATCTCCTTGCAGTCCAAGGGACTCTCAAGAGTCTTCTCCAGCACCACAGTTCAAAAGCATCAACTCTTCAGTGTTCAGCCTTCTTTATGGTCCAGCTCTCACATCTATACATGACTCCTGGAAAAATCATAGCTTTGACTAGATGGACCTTTGTTGGCAAAGCAATGTCTCTGCTTTTTAATATGCTGCCTAGGTTTGTCATAGCTTTTCTTCCAAGGAGAAACCCAGGTTGTACTGATGCAGCAAAAGAGGTCACCACGGGCAGGTACACAGCAGCTCCAGTGTGCGCGGGCCCACACAGTGCAGACTTCTGCGGCTCAAGAGTGGAACCAACTCTGAGGATCTAAATAGCAAAAGAGAAGAGCCCAACGGGTAAAAATGAGGGTTTGCACTCTACCCCACATACTTCAAAATCCCTTTGTGTTCATCAGTCCTGCTCACCTCTTCCCATGGTTTCCTCTCAGCTTGAGGAAGCCCTAAAGCTAACCTTTTCCCCATGCTTTGGAGCTCAGTCCCCAAGAAGGGCACTTGCGTGGGGACACTAGACCAAATATCCTCAGTTTTGTCTGCAGACTAGGCCATCCCACCAGTTCTCTGCTTCCTTTCTCCCTGAATCGCACTCTTTTGCAGAAAAGGCAAGGAGGTAAAGTAGGACCACCCACCCCAGAGGAAAGGGTTAGCATCCAACACCAACAAAATGTCCAGCTGAGATAATTTAAGTTAGGCCTCCCATTCTCCCGTCTGCTGCAGATTCCCCTAAGCTGCCTATTTCCCAAGATTGAGCAGGACACTGGTCCGAAAGAGAAGTTGGAATCCTAATCTTCAGTGCCAGTTTTCACTCTGGATTTATTTAAATGACATGAGTGCAAACATTTTCTTCTAGTTTTGTTTCCGGTATTTTCTGTTCAGTGACCTGACTCATGTTAACTTTTAACGATTTGTCTATTGGGATTTTACAGTTTAAAAAATCATTTATATAAAAATATCTTTATGTAATTTTTTAAAAAGTATTAAACATATTTAACACTGTCTTTTTAGTTCTGTCATCACTTTTTCTTTTAAAACTATGTAAGTGATTTATGAGTATGAGGAGGAGAAGGGAGCGATAGAGGATGAGATAGTTGGATGGTAGCACCAACTCAATGGACATGAGTTAGTGCAAACTCAGGGAGATGGTGAAGCCCGGCGTGCTGCAGTCCCTGGGGTCACAGAGTCGGACATGACTTAGCAACAACAAAGTGAGTGTGCTCTTGTTGTATGATTAAAACCCTTACAGTTCAAATAAATCAAATGTCCCGTCAGGCCACTCCAAATGCTATCAGCTTGTGTAGCTGATTATATTCATCCTGACCACCGTCTAGGTATTTACACACCTAATACATTCACAAAAACACATAGTTTTGTTTTGTGTACATTTTTCTTCTTTATGTGACCATACTAACTGCAACTTGCCTTCTTTGCTTAACAGTATATCTTAGAGGGACTTCCCTGGTGGTCCAGTGGTTAAGAATCTGCCTTCCAATGCAGGGGACAGGTTCAATCCCTGGCGGGAAACTAAGATCCCAGAACTACAGTTAGAGTCGCTTTGCTACAAGGAAGATTCTGCATGACAGTGAAGATCCTGCTAGGACTGACACAGTTAAATACATATTTTTCAAAAACAAACAAAAAATCCCCAATATATCATTTAGAGATAATTTTTGTTTTCTTGCCATGTAAAGTTTGACTTATTTATATAACCAAAAATGTTCTCTTTTTCCTTGATTTCTTGCTTTGGTTCTAAGCTTAGGGAGTCATTTCTTCTCCAGGTGTTTGAAACTGTCTATTTTCTTTCCCTCACATTTTTAAATTTGGTCTTTATTATTGTTGCCATCATTATGTCCAAATAAAATATATTTGGTGTATTATGTGAGATGAGGATACAATTTTTTTCCCTAAATTGCCAGTCAGTTAGCCCAAAATAATTTTCTAAATTACCCTTTCTTTTCCTGATGATGGTACTTTATTACACATTACATAATGTATGTATCATTGTTTCATTCTAAAAGTCCTATTTTAAACTACTGAGACAATGACAAATTTTTGTCCTCATACCACACAATTTTAAATATCACAATTTCCTAATATGTTTTGTGACAAGAAGGTTTATTCCCTCATCCTCACTCTCATTTTGCAAAACTTTCATTGAAATTCTACCTCTTTATTCTGCTAAATGAATTAATGAATTTTATAATCTTTTCCTTTTTTTGAAAAGTTAAAAAAAAACTCACATTTGGATTTTCATTAAGCCTGTAAATTAAATTGACCTTTCCATCTTTACATTATTTAGCCTTTGCACTAGACATAAAGAATGTCTCTCCCTGGTCATCTTTTCTTTTAACCTTAGGAAAAAAATATATAGATTTCTTCATAGAGAAAATGCTATATTCTGGATTAGTTTATATATCCCATGCTTCAAAACTTTAGAAAATAAACCCTGTTCCCCAAAAACCATCTGAACTCACAACTTTGGGGAACAGCATTCTTGATATCTGTCTTAAATTCTTCCTCAACTTGTTTATTCATTAAACTAGTATTTATTTCAAGTGCCTGATATGCTTCAGGCCAAGGTTTGTGCATAGGCATACAGCAGCAAGTAAAATAGCTTTCTTTTTTTTTCTTTTGACAGCTCCTCTCGGCTTGTGGAATCTTAGTTCCTCCACCAGGAATTGAACTCCAGCCACGCCAGTGAAAGCCCAGAGTCCCAACCACTATCAGGAATTCCCAGATAGTTTTCATATAATCATCTCAAAATATAATGCTTACTTAGAAAAAAAAAATCACGATCATCTCAAAATAAAAAGTTTAATTAAAAACACTAAAGTTCCCTCTTCTTAGGAAGCTGGTATTCTAGTGGGGAGAGAAGAAGGGAAACAAGTAAGCAATTAGGCATATGTCATATCAGATGGTGCGAAATGCTGCTGAGAAAAAGTGCAGTTTCGGAAAGCTGGTCAGGGGCAGATGCTCTGTCCGCTGATTTTGAACAGAAGCTGAAGGAGGTGGCTTAGATTTTCTGCTTCTGACAGAGAAAGTTCTCTATTTTTTTCCCCCAGAAAATTATCTCAGATGTATTCAAATTTGTCTACAATCTCACGTCATACTCTTTTATATTTTTTAAGTCTATTTTTTGTCATTTCTACCATTTCACCCTAACTTTTATTTCTGCTTTTTTCCTTCATTATATTTGTCCATTGTATTATTTAGACCTCGTTTTTTACATAAAGAATCAACTCAAGGATGTACGTGTTATGTACTGTTTTTCTATTTTTTAATTTATTTTTTTCTGTTTCTTTTCTGATCTCTTCCTTCCTCATCTTTATTTGCGGTTTTGTTTTCATGTATTTCTAAAGTATTTAATGAGTATTTTGCTTGTTTAAATTTCTCTGGATTTAGTAGGAAAATCACTTTAAAAACTAAATAAAATTTTGAGTAAAGCTTTGTGCACATACTGTTGATTTTCCTAGGTGTGACTCTTTATCTTTCTTTCCAAATTAACACAACTCCTAGTATATATAACTGAATCATTGTGTGGTATACCTGGAACTAACACCATATTGTAAATCAACTACACTTCAAAAAAAAAAAGTTAGATACACACACACACCCGGAAAGAAAACTGTATTCACACAATAAATAAATAAATAAAGGCAGTGAAGCTCACACACACAAACTCCACTTCATTCCTGATTTTCTCTTTATCCAAAAGCTTATTTGGGAGAATTTTAAATAGTCAATTTCTAACAATAATTTCTAGTGTTAGCATATTGTGAACAAAGGATGTGATCCACATGACATTTGTACTTTGAATTCATTGACTTTTCTTTGTGGAGGAAACTGTGATCCACTTTTAAAGTTATTTTCTGGATCCTGGGAAACAGGCTGAGTAACTTACAGCCCAAGCCAAAACTCAGTATATCTTCAGGAACTCGGGAAAAGAACAAAATGTGAACAGGAAGTAAGCTTCAAAGAGGAAGTGATTTTGATACAGAGGAGACAAAGGACTGGCTTTTTTCAGTACCCACTAAAGGCCAGGCACTGTGCTGGGTGCTTTGAATGTATTGTCTCACTCTGAGGCCAAGCAGGATTCTTCAGAGCAGGAAATGGTGCCCCGGGGAGGTTAAGTAACTTCCTAAAGTCTGTTCCTTGCTCACAGTCCTGTCCCCTCGCTATGCTGAGCAGCTTCCCACTTTCCTTTCAAGACTCAGTTTAAACATCACCTTTTTTCTCAAAGAGAAGTGTTGGGCACCCCTCTTCTATTCGTGTAGAAGTCATCGCTAGTCACATCTGCCACCCTTGGTTACCTAGCCAACACATTGTGGGTTCTCAATAAATATTTGTTATGAAGTGAAGAATACAGGCAAAAGGGCCAACATAAAGGACCAAAAAAGAGTTCCTGTATGAAGAAAGAACACAGCAAAGCCATCAGCCTAAGGCACCCTTCTCCGACCCCAGCCAAATGGCGATGCTTCTGGGTTTACAAGTAATAAAATTGGCATTAATAGCTCGTTCTGTTTGCGAAGTGTTTGCTGTCCACAGAGCATTATCCTATCTGTACTATCTTATTTGGTCTCCAAGAATGGGTTGCCTTAAGCCCCATCTTCTAGGTAAAATACTGAAGCATTTAGAAACTGAGTCTGGCCAATGTCAGACAGGGAAGCCCGGGCTGCTGCAGTCCATGGGGTTGCAAAGAGTCTGACATGACTCAGCGACCGAACAACAAGGTCATACAGCTTGCAAGTCGCCATAACCAAGAGCTCCTCAGACTCCACTTAATGACACATTCAAACTTGAACCCAGGTCCCATCCTGATGCTAAAGCAGACCCGCAGACACATGCGTGCACGCTCATGCACACACACACCTTGCTGCCTTGGTGGAGGAGATGTTCAATTCCCCTCCTGCCTCGCTCATCATTGTGGTTTCACAATGGAGTCTTTCTTCTTCAGACAACATGTTTAATTAATGCCTTAAAGGAAATTCATGAGAGTGATCCCTGATGTTACATGCTCATTCATTCTTCTGTTCTTACGGACGATAAATAGTGACAGAGCATTTACTGAGCCCCTGTTAAGAATGCAAAGCCAGGTAATCTGCTAGCCCTGGACACTGGGACCCAGGTGAAGGTTGAGGAGGACGACTTAGAGGGACCTTCAGGACAGCTCTGCTCACAGTCCACTCACCCCGCTTCCAGGCCTGCCTCCTCCTCCCCCACCCTCTCAGTTCCCACCCCACACCCTCTTTATCTCCCTTCACAAAAAACCCCATTCTCTTTTTGCACAATACACTTTCACAATAGATAGTCTATTCAACCCAGAGCCCAAATCATCAGCAACCAAAATGCTTGGTTCCTCTTTCCTCCTAGGTCTTCAAACGTTTCCAGGGGAGGAGGAATAATTGCATTCTGTAGTGTAACTTCCTGTCCCTGTTTGCTTGGCTGTTTCTCCTGCAAACTGGAAGGTCCTCGAAGGCCTGGCCTGGGTCTTTTCACTATTGACTGTAGAATAAATGAGAAACCCAGGTCTTGCTCTCTAAATATATAGTTATTGTTTAAAATAATATAATCATTAGAGAAATTTGGCAAATACTTTGAGACAAAGAAGAAAATAAAAATTATCTAATATTACAACAAACACATATAACTTTTTATTAATTTTTACTTATTTTAAAATTTTTGGCCACACTGTGTGGCAGGCAGAATCTTAGTTCCCCAACCACGGATCAAACCCATGCTCCCTGCAACGGAAGTTTTAACCACTAGACTACCAGGGAAGTCCCACAAGTAACTTTTAAACTTGTTTGTATTTCCTTCCAAGTTTTTATATGTACTTTTCAGGATAAATATTCAATATATATGTATATACAAAACTGGGCAAGACTACAATTGCATATGCAATTTTGTATCTCACTCACTACATCAGAAACATTTTTCAGGTCATTAAATATTCTTCAAAAACACGGCTTTTAATAGCAATGCAGCTACATCAAACGTGCATGCCGTAACTTCTTTAAACATTTCCTCACTGTTGAATACTTGGGTTATTTCCTTTCTTCCTTCTGTCCTTTTCCTTTTTTTGGGCTGTAATTTTTGCCAACATAAATAACATTTTGATAAACATCCTTAACTCACATCTTTGTCCACACTGATGACTCCCCCTACAATAGATTTCTAGAACTAAAGTTATTAATCAAAAGACATAAACTTTTTCAACTTCTCTTGACTTACAATATTAAATTATTTTCCATCAGCCTTCTCATGGCAATACATGTCATCATTGTGGGTTTTATGTATTTATGTGTTTTTAACTGTTTAGTGAAGCTAGCAGTTTCCTGTTTATGGTAGGTGGCCCATGTTTCTTTTAGCTTATTTTTAGTCTTATATTTATGCAAATAAGGGCAGTTAATTTACTGGTCCAAACAATGATGGGAATAAAGCCACCAACTATGCACCCTTGGTCATAAAGGGGATGGGGAGGTTCACCCTATCATCATTCCCTGAAAAATGATGCACAAAGGTCAGATGCTCACCCCATCTATCTAGCTACAAAGACTTGCTTTCTTTGGGTTTTTCCTACAAACCCTGAAAGTGAAAGTTGCTTAGCTGCGTCTGACTCTTTGAGACCTCACAAACTATACAGTCCACGGAATTCTCCAAGCCAGAATACTGGAGTGAGTATAGCTTATCCCTTCTCCAGGGGATCTTCCTGACCCAGGAATTGAACCAGGGTCTCCTGCATTGCAGGAGGATTCTTTACCAGCTGAGCTACCAGGGAGGTCCCCCCTGAGTCTCCCTAAATTGCTACTACACTTCTGAGAATTTTGAGCTGCTGCCCAATACGACTTCTGTGGGACTCCGGTCCCTGACTTAGTTCTCAGGGACTCTCCAGCTCTGGTCCTCCTGCCATCTCCTACATCCCATCCTTTCAGGAGTTCAAGGTTTGCCTCTGCTCTCTGAAACCCCTTGAAGTTCCATCCCCAGGGTCCTGCATCTTCTATTGACTGGAATCCATCCAGTGGGGAGGTTTGATTCTCAAAACCGAATATTAGACGTTGCAAAGTCACTGATACATATATATGTATATACACATACATATTATACTGTTCAGTTGCTCAGTGGTGTCCAACTCTTTGTGATCCCATAGGCTGTAGCACACCAGGCTTCCCTGTTCTTCACCATTTCCCAGAGCTGGCTCAAACTCATGTCCATTGAGTCGGTGATGTCATCCAACCATCTCATCCCCTGTTATACCCTTCTCTTCTTGCCCTTCAGTCCTTCCCAGCATCAGGGTCTTTTCCAATGAGTCAGCTCTTCAAATCAGGTGGCCAAAGTATTGGAGCTTCAGTTTCAGCATCAGTCCTTCCAATGAATATTCAGGGTTGATTTCCTTTAGGATTGATGTCTTTGATCTCCTTGCGGTCCGAGGGACTGGTCATGGTGGAGAGTTCTGACAAAACGCGGTCCACTGGAGAAGGGAATGTCAAACCACTTCAGCATTCTTTCGAGGACCCCATGAACAGTATGAAAAGGCAAAAAGAAATATATGTGTATATATATAGTATTTACAAAAATATTTCTTTATCTGGCTGCAGGGGTCTTAGTGGCGGCATGCAGGATCTTTTAGTCGTGGCATGTGGGATCTAGTTCCATGAACAGGGACGGAATCCAGGCCCCCTGTATTAGGAGCACGAAGCCTTAGCCACTGGACCACCAGGGAAGTCCTTGATATAAATCTTTAATGTTTGTTTGGTTCTGCCAATGAAAGCAACAAATTTTAATAATCATCTGCTGATCTCCCAGCAGTTACTCTGGTGAATACGTCAATTGGAATACTGAAGAGCTGTGTTTCATCCCTTTATTTGGCTTACTAGATTCCTCAGATTTTCAGAGATTTCAGAGATGGTTATGAACATTCTTGAAGGTCTGTGACATGACTGCATCCTCCCATTAATAAACCTTATACTAACAAATATTCCCTCCCATTCCAGCCGTGGGGGCTCCTGAAAAGCCCAGGGGAGGCTTCCTTTACTGCTTCTGCATTGGAACAGCTGATTTCTTTCTCTCTCGTGTGAGTGAATTTGAAGGCTTCCTTCCTGGATTTGAGAGGATCAGGGGACTGGGCTAAAGGTGGTGGTGTCTGTGATCATAGGTCCTTGCGAGTACTTCCTCACGGTCATTCACACAGGCTTCACTGTTTACCAAATGAAGTATCACGCATCACGTGTCATGCATCACCTGCTTTCATGCCTGCCCACAATCCCAGGAGATGGCCATTACTGAAGCTACTCAGGTGTCAGAGAAGGAAGGGGGTCACTGCCCAGACAGGTTCTTGCAGGGAGGTGATCTGAGAGAGAAAACGGGGAAGTATGAGGAGGGGATGGGCTTCCCTGGTGGCTCAGATGGTAAAGAATTTTGATCCCTGGGTCTGGAAGATCCCCTGGAGAAGGGAATGGCTACCCACTCCAGAGAATCCTGGAGAATCCCATGGACAGAGGAACCTGGTGGGCTACAGTCCATGGGGTCACAGAGTCAGGTATGACTGAGAGACTAATACACGTGAGGAGGGGATATGAGAAAGAAAAGAAGAAAACAGGGATGTTCAAAGGAACTCCCACCTAGAAACTCTGGCTGCAAATTCTGGCTCAGTCACTCCATAGCTGTGACCTTGGAAAGCTTTTTTTCTTGGAAAGCTTTTAAATTCTTTCTGTGCCTCAGTCTCCTCAGCTGTAAAATGATGACCAGAATATGACATTGATCTGGCACAAAGGTGACTGTACAGTATGTTTATCACAGCAGGTCTACAAAAGCGGAAAATTGGGAATATCCCACCAGTCCAGTGATTTGTTTTCGAACAAGTAAGATAAACACATGCTATAGGAAAATATCATTTGTTAAGAATGACAATGGAAGTTTACAGACAGGAGAAGATATCTGTGACATATATCAAGTAAAAGTCGTTGCTATTTGGTAGGAATAACATTATGCCATTTTTGTTAATTTTCTTCAATATATTTACAAGTACAGTCATTCATCTGGTTAACAATATTTACTTCGCATAGTTTTATTACTATGCATTTATGCGCAGATGTGTGCCTATAAAATGTCCAAGGTTATATACCAAACTGTAATGTCTCTACAGGAGTTCTTTTTCAGATTTGCTTAGCTGGTTATCAAATTCTCTCATAATGAACTTGTGTCATAAAGAAATAGTAGAAGTGCAAAAGGTTTACGACGCAGGAACTGGAACCCTGGTGTCTGCCTGGATCCAGGGGGCAGGCTGCTGATGCCAAGTTCATTTGCAGGTTGCCTGGAGAACGAGGAACCCAAGCAAAGGACTAAGAGGTTTCAAGAGATTTAATGTGGGCTCTAGCGGAGTCAAAAGTCGCTCTCTCCCCCTCTCTTCTCCCCAGTGTGAACTTCTGGGTCTACTTTTCTCCACTGAGCAAACAGCCAGGCACACACTCCTAGGGGCCCTCCTGGATGTTACAAGGCCCACTCTCCTCTGTTCCAATTTGCTCTTCTGGCAGGCGACATCTCCACCCATCAGGCCAGGCCTTCGTAACCACAGTTGTCACATTCTGGTCTCGTTCCTGAGATGACACCCTGGGCATCCTGGTTGGATGGAGGTGATCCCCAGTTCCAGCTACCCATGAGGACACAGGGCATCTCTGAAGGAACGCTCTCTCCACAGCCAGTTCATTACATTTCAGGTATGGTGACTCACTCAAGTTTCAACCCTTAACATAAATCTCATTTTCAGTTAGTAAGAGCGCCTCCCGTCACTCCCTAACACATAATGACAATGAATAAAAGCTATCATGTTTTGGAGCTTATGTCCCAGATGCTGAGCTGAGCACGGGCTTTTTTTAAGCCTCACAGAATCCCTGCGGGTCAGTTGTTTTTACCCCATTTCACAGATGAGAAAACTTACATTCAGAGAGGTTAACTGGCCCAGGAATATGCAGCAAGTCAACCTGGACCCTTAAACATAAAACACCGTTTCTGCGGCCCATAGGTCTTCTTTGTGGTTTAGTCGCTCAGTTGCATCCAACTTTTCAGATCCCATGGACTGAAGCCCCACCAGCCTCCTTTGTTCCATGGGATTTCCCAGGCAAGAATACTGGAGTGGGTTGCCATTTCCTTCTCCAGAGGATCTTCCCAACCCAGGGATCAAACCCAGACAGACCCAGGCAGTCCCCTGCATTGCAGGAGGATTCTTTCTGACTGAGCCTCCAGGGAAGCCCATAGGTCTTCTTACCCTCATCTTATAAAGATGGAAACTAAGGCTATTAACCACCCAAGTTCATGATGCGAGCAAGTGGGAGAGGCAAAAATTTTTAAATCTCCCTGCTATCCTGCCCCTCCCCAACTCGTGCTCAGACACCCGTGTGTCCCTGCTCTGCCACTGTACTCTTCACTACAGCCAGTATTTGTGTAGGTTCCAAGAACCCAGAAGAATTTGCTCTCTTGCCTTGGCACCTTCAGACAGGATGTGCCATCACATGCATTTACCTAGACATCTAGACATAACTTCCTCCAGGAGCCATCCCTGACCACCCTAGTCCAAGCACCCCTTTTCTAGGTGCTTCTTTGGGTCATCCTTACGTGTAACATGCGGCACTGTGGTTGCCTGTCTTCTTGTTTCTTTCCCTGCCAGTCTAAAGCCTAAGTGACAACCACAGCCACTGATGGTTGTTAGATCCTTAGCACCCGGCTTGGAGTGGGCACACAGTAGGTTTTCAGTAAGCATGGGTAACCCCAATGCTCCACTATCAGTGCTGTTTGTTTTATTTGGAGAAAATAATTTAGGTGCACTAAGCAGAATCTAAGAAGACAGAAATGTGGCTCCCTGGACACCCCATTAAGAGGGCAGAATGGGTGGGGGATGGATGCTCTGGGGTCATCCAGGGCTCAGTGTGGTGACATTAAAAACCACGGAGTCCTCCTTGCTAAGGCAAGTCCCAGGCTACTGTTTTCTCACTCCCAGTCAGAAACAAATCATGTTCTGAGTGACTGGAGTCATTGCTCACAGCACCGGGAGCTGGTTTAGGGTGGGGTGAGGGGCAGTGGCCTTGGGGCTCCAGTGTCTAAAGGCCCAGGCCTGCGGGCTGGGGGGAGGGGTGCAGAGTGGCAGGTCCTGTGTGTGTGAGTGGGGGGCGAAGGGGGGGGGGAGACAATGGGGCTCAGCATCTGCTCCTCGCTGGGAGAAGGGACCCTCCAGTGAAAAGCCAGGGAGAGCAGGGAAGTGTGGGAGGAATTGATGAGGAGAAGGGGTGGAGCCAAGGAGACGCAGCCGGGAGGAAGGAAGAGAAGGGGAAGGAAGAGCGGAGGGAGGGGAGAGGATCCAGGCTCTCCTTCCTCTCGGTGACTTGGTCCGGAGCCGCAGCCTGCTCTCGCATTGTTTCCTGCGGAAACGTGGGGGGCCCATGGAGACTCACGCTTCTCCCCAGCCCCTGGCAGCAGCCCCCAGTCCAAGGGCCAGGCATCCTGCAGGTGCTCAATACTTAGCTGGGCAAAAGAGACATGTGGCCCAAGTTTGCTCTGGGAACTTTTCCCCTCCCTTCTCCCCACTTCTCTGGAGAAGAAGGCAGAGCAGGTTTTTGGGAACACGCCCAGGCGCCCCATGAATAATTGACCCTTCGTGGGGTCTCTGCCGCGTTCGGTCCGAGGGCTCGGAGTGGAGAAGCGGCTGGACGTTAGAGGCCAGTGGGGAGCCGGGGGAAGGAAAGGCTGCGCCAAGCCCCGCGGCCCTGCCGGGAGGAGCCGGGGGCCCGACCCCCGCACGGCCAACGGCCACGCCTCGGCGCCCCCCAGCAGCGCGCCCGGGGGCGGAGGCCCAGGCTCGGCGCTGGGCGAGCCTGCGGGGGCCCGATCCCAGCGGCTCCTCCGAGCCCCTTCCCCACCCCGGCCCAGGCGCTCGCAGTACGCCCCGCTCCCTCGAGTCTGGACGTCCAGGGCTCTGCAAACAGCTGTTCAAAGGCTTTTTACAGTTCAGTGCTCTGCGGGGATGTCTGTTCCAAGCCCATCTGCCTACTTTAAAAATATATAAGTGAAGAACACACCCAACCTTTCACCTCTGGCTGGGGAGGGGCGGGCTCAGCGGCCCCCGCCCGCACTTCGGAAGGAACCCGCACCCGGCACCCGCGGCTGCGTTCCCCCCACCCCCATCGACTCTCCTCTCGGGAGGACGTCCCATGCTTCCCACGGGGGAGGGGGGCGTCCCCTAGGCCCCCTTTGTGCCAGGCAGGACCGGGCCCCCCATTTCCATGCGAGGTTCTTATGCTCCCCTCTCCCCCGCTTCAGTTAATCTTTGTTCCCCTTTTCTGCTGAGAGGAGAAAAAAAAAAGAGAGAAAGAAAAGGAGGAAAAAAAGGCGTGACTTGATTCTCAAACGAAACTCCCACAGCAAACAAAACCCTTTTAGAGAAATAAGAAAGGAGGAAGAAGGAAGAAAAGGGGGAAGGAAAAAAAAAAGAAAGAAAGGAGAGAGAAACCCCTCCAGGCTTTCAATTTGAGTGGGAGAGTTGAAGCGAAAGAAAGAGAAAGAAAGGAAGAAAAACCCTCTCTGCGGTAGAAAGAGAAAAGAAAACTTGGGCTGACAAGAGGGGGGTGTTGGGGGGGGTGGAAGGAAGTGAGAAAACAAAAGAGAGATAAAAGGGCTGCTTTTCTGTCTTTCTCTTCCTCCGCGAGCTGGGTTAGGAGGAGCTGTTTTGCATCCCTTCACGTCAGCCCTGCCTCATTCCCTTCTTCCAGGGAGGGAGAGAGAGCGAGCGAGCGAGAGAGGGAGAGAGAGAGAGAGGAGAGGGAGAGAGAGGGGGAGAGAGAGAGAGAAAGAGAGGAGCCGGAGGGAGGGCGGCAGGAGCAGGCGGCGGGCGCGCGTGGAGGCGGGCGGCGGGCGCGCAGCAGCAGCCCGGGCGGTGGGCAGCCAGGAGCCCCCCCGGCCCCGGCCCGCCACGGGCCCCAGCGCAGGAGCCGCGCCCGGACCCAGGGTGAGTGTCCCGCGCGGCCCCCGGGCCCCGGCCCCGCAGCCCCGGGCGGCGCGCCGGCGGGGGCGCGGGGGGCGCGGGGGTGGGTCGCTGCGGCCGCGGCCGACCCGCCCCCCGCCTCTCCCCGGGGACGGCGGCGCGCAGGCCCTGGCCGCGCTGCAAATATGTCGTCTTTTCCTTTCACTTCCACATTCCCTCATGCCGGAGAGCTGGAGGGAGAGAGGGAGAGCCGGAGAAAGAGGGAGAGATGGCGTCTGGAGGGAGGGAGGGGGTGTGGAGGGGGAAGGGAAGGAGGGAGCGGGCGAGCGAAAGCGGGCGAGAGCGAGGAGAGCGCGCGAATGAGAGAGAGAGAGGAAGAGAGAGAAAGGGAGGGGAGAGAGAGAGAGAGAGAGAGAAGCAAAAATGAAAGGAAAGCGCGGCGGCGGCGGCGGCAGGGCGGGAGGCCCGGAGGCGGCGGCGGCTCGCGGGCCCGCACGTGGGTGTCCGGCGCCCGGTGCGCTCCCCCCGCCGCCCGCCCGGGACTCAAAGTTTCACCCCCTGGCCGCGCCGCCCCGCCCCGCCGCTGCCCACAAACTTTATTCTCGGGGCGGGTGGGGTGGCTGCGCGTCCCCGCCGTCCGGGGTGGGGGAGGGCCGGGCGCGCCGCTGGGCTGTCGGGGGGCACCCCCCCCGGGCCGCCGCGCGCCCCCCACGCCGGGGCCGGGGACCTGTTGAAGGCGCTCGCCGTCCGGCCGGGTGTCCACGGCTCTCCTTGGTCGGTCTCGGTTCCCCTTCCTCGTCGCCCACCCTTCTCCGTCTCCTCGCGGTCATTTTCCTAATTGGACAGAGCCGTGGGGTGTGATCGCTGGCGTCAGATTGGGGGCCCCCCGAGGCTGCCAGGTGGGCGCGGGGGACTCGGGACCGACGGGACAGCCCCAGCGTACAGAGCCCACAGATCCGGCCCTGGTGCCACCGCCCCCCTAACCGCGGACTTGCTAACTAGTGCGTATCGGGTTTGTTTTTTTTTTTTTTCCAACTTGCCTTTTAAGATGACTTTTATGGTCGCTGCAACTGCTTCCCTTCACTCTGTGCTGTAGTTTGGGAAGATTTAAGAGGCCAGGGAGGTGCTTGCGTGGGTTTTAACTAACCCAAAACGATCATTAATGTATCTCTTAGCTCTGCGAGGGATCGGGCAAGGTGTACTCGGAGCCCGGGTGCGTTTTCACAGGGTCACTACGAGGTGCAGGTCCTTTACCGGTCTGAGCGGTCCAATGAGGGACCCTCCTGGAGGCCCATCCTAGAGCTGCGGGCCGAGCGCCCTAAGTGCTAAGGGCACCCAGAACGCCTTGATTTCTGCGCAAAATGGAAACTCCCAGCCGGCGCCGACCTGGAGGGGATATAGCCAATTCCGGAGGGCGCCGGGGAAACTCACAAGATTACCCCACAGGTGTGCGGAGAGGACTTTGAACTGTGGGGGTCAGCCAGCCAACTTCGAAGCTTCTCTTTCAGTGCTGCCTTTGTACACGTGTAAGTAAAACAGTCAAAGTTCATTTCTGCCAAGCAGAGGGCCTGGAGCCTGCATCCCTGCTTTTGCCCTGAGACCAGGGGCCTTCAAAGGACCCGTCGGACCAGGTGGGGGAGGAGAGGTGAACCGCCCCTAATTGTCTTTAGACTTTAGAAAAGGCATTCTTAGTGTTTGTGATCAAAGCCTTGGGCCTGTCCGGTTTTGATTTTTGAGACTTATGGTAGTATGGTAGTC